>NC_135783.1:102938946-103083946 GCF_051106095.1 Pogona vitticeps | reverse complement strand
CTAGAGGGCCAGACTGCACTCTCTCTCTCGAGTTAATCTCCTCCTTCTTGCTATTGTTATTGCAGCCTTTTCACTTTCCTTCTACCATTCCTTAGAAAGAGAAAGAAAGGTGGCCAACCAGGTGCAAGCAAGGAGTATGAGCAGGGGTGTTGTTAGTGGGGGAGGGGGGGTCTCTAGCAGAAAGCAGAATGTCAACTCCTGATGCTGGACTTGAAATAACACAGCCAAAGAGTAAAACTTTTCAGAAAGTGAAACTTTTGGCTTTGCATTTGCCATTTCATTGTTTGTTCATTTATTAGTCTGTTTAGCTTGTATTACCTTTTCAATTACCAACCTGATCCCTACATCAGTTGCCAAACAGCATGAGAAAATGAAAAATGCAATGTAATTGGACTGCATTCATTGGAGACATGAGAATGGTGTTCACATTCAGAACAGCTTTCTACATTCCAAGTGTAAACCCCAGCTCAGTGCCCATCCCCAAATGTTAACCAGGCCAGGAAAGATGCAGCAAAAATTTGCAATATTATTTCTTCTTGAAGATCAGTATGAAATATGACAGATGTGCAACTTAACTAGACTGCTGCTCTCAGCTCTCCATCCAGTCAGGTTCATCAAGGTAAAACCATTTTTAGAGAATCTTGTCATTAATAGTTAATAAACAGATCTAAATATTTACAAATAAACAGATCTAAATATTAACAGATAAAGCAAAACAAAACATAATACATAAATTCAAATAATATAAATGGGCACACAATTCTAAAGTAACACTGAAAGAGACTGAAAACGTTGAATTTATGAATAGTGAGGTAAATGAATTTACTTTTTTACTGCGGTTAAAATGCTATTCTAAATCCATCAAGACAATTATATTCCATAAGATTTAGAATAAGCCACTAGGGTTGTTCTGATCAACAAGAAAATTTTCACAGATTGCAAACATACTTTCATTCTCTTTCTGGTCTTTTGATTCAAAAAGTTACGAAATGGCTCAATATTCCTGCACAATATTGTGCCCGTTTTGCCATCAGGGAAAAGGATGCCAAGCTTTACATAGCAAAGGGCAACCTGAATGTTGACAACACCGATGACAACAGTCAAGATGATCTACAGGATACCCTCTTCTGCTCACTACCATTCACACTTATTGAAAAACAGTTCTGGCAATTGCTTTGTGTTTGGGTATGAAGTGGTTAACTGAGATTTTCCCTTGTGTGGGATTTTCTCTTGTATGGTGTCACTTTGCGAATGGTAGTGATGCTGAAGGATTCCTCCTGAAACAGGAGCCGGTGGAGTGTCTCAGGGCTCCATAATTCCCTACACAATTTCACATATACATGAAAAACCTGAAAGAGGCTGTCCAGAATTTTGTGATCTGGTATCACCAGTGTGCTGATGACACCCAAAATCTATCAGTTTTTTAAGATCTTCCAGGAGGCCCTTCTCTGTCACTTAGGCCCCAGTGTATGCCCCCCACCCTGCAAATTTCACCATAAAGTCTACAAGGAATTAAATATGCCATTTAAATGTAATTTTGCCTTCAGGCCTCATTTAATCCAGAGTTAGCTTTTTTAAGAAACTGGAAGTGACTAGCCTGTCACTTCCTATTTTTGACTCGCTAAAGTGCATGTGTTACAGTTAAATGGTAAATGGTTCTCGCAAGATTTCAGAGAGATATGAAAAATTGAGAATCTGTGGTGCAGCCCACAAAACACTGGGGGTAGGTGGGAAACCAGCATTCTCAGCTCCCCCCCCCGAGGTTGCCTGTTCTGTTATAAAACACATTCAAAGAATCAGAAATGTTGTGTTTCTCAAGAACACCCATAAGCAGATACCATTAACCTTTGGTTGTTGTAGGGTTTTTTGGCTGTTTGGCCAAAGGTTGTTCTTCCTAACGTTTCGCCAGTCTCTGTGGCCGGCATCTTCAGAAGACAGGAATTAGAACTCTGTCTGTGTTCTGGTGTAGTGTAGCCTTTCTTTAGCTTAACCATCAACTACTTCTTCTCAGGGCTCATGTCACCTGAAACATCCTTAGAAGTCCTGTATGTCAAGAATTTGAGATATTTAATTATCATGTCATTGGCACATAAATTAATGTTATATTTATTAGTTCAGGGGTAGGAGACTTTTGGCTCTCTCTATATATTGAAATTAATGTAATTCTCTTCTGCTGGTTGTAATGGGTGGGGATTCTTGGAACTGGAGTCAAAATATTTGACTTGATCAATTTGGTGTTCATGCAAGAATACTGCTGATTTTCACACTGATTTTTTAAATTGATGAAACAGAAAGCACATAATGATTGTTGTTTTTATTAGTAGAAATGCAATTGTCTAGGAGAGTACTGTAGATTCTATGGTGAAATTGGCAGGTGATGGGGTGGCTGGGTGACCATGCACTGGGGCAAAGAATTCTTCTTTCAGCATGGGTTTCATAGACATGCTGACTTGGTAATACTGCCGAACAGCTTTTATTACTTCAGGGGAAAATGTCATTTGTAAGCAAGGAGCTCAGGTGTGTATCAGTCCTGGCACCACACCACACCTGATAGCATTTCAAGACACCCCTCCTTGCCACGTTTTTCAGTCTTCACCAGTGAGGGCTACGTTCCTCTCACTGACCCCAGGCTGGAGGTCATTCTCAGTTGGGGCCAAATTGTTCTCACTGGCACTGGGCCATCTGTCACTCATCTGACTTGATGTCACTAGCTCTGACTTTCCAATGCCGTTCAATGAGGGCCAGTAGTCCTGGACAATCATGAGTCTTCTAGGTGGGGTAGTTCTACTGGTCTTCATGACAGATGTGCTAGCTATTGCCATCAGCATCACTGTTGCCATTGTCACTTCCAGGTGGGTGCTGTTCTCATTGGGCAAGGCTTTCCAGGCTGGCCTAGTCACTGCATCAAAAGCTCAGGTGGGAAGATGAGAACACCACCTCCTTTGGACAACACTCCCCCACTTCCCTCTGCAGACATTCTTTAGGATCAAAGGCTGGGCTCAGCTGAAGTGCAGAAAACTGGGGGTAGTTCCTCTGAGACCTCCACCTGAGCCTCTCCCTCAGCATCCTTCTCTTCCCCTCTTCTTGGTGGCTCTGTCCACTCCACAGTCACCTGTGCCCTCACCCTGAGCCAGGAACTCCCTATCACCATCTTCTCCCAGGTGTTCTGGCTTTCTGTCTGCATTAATAGGCTGCCCTAGTAGCTTGATGCAGTCCTCCAGGGGGGCATGAAGATGAGACAGATGGCCTTCTAGGGACAGTGTCATGAGTGCAGCCAAAGATCCAGAACCTGAAGGGTTAACTGTAGCTGAGGAGAATGCTGAGTGATTAGAAATACAAACACCTGAATTGCCTACAGATTCTCCTCCCGCAGTAGACAGGCTGAGGGCCAGGCTTTGGGGAAGACTTATGATAAAAAGGTCCGAGGATCGCTTGAAGGCTGCCCACAGAAACATCCGATCAACTAGCCCTGAGTTCTGACAGGATGAAAAGGCTTCCAGAAGTTCAAGGGCTGTTTTTACTATATAAACAGCTCTCAGATGGCTGAAAGTCTGTGGAAGCAACAAGTCAAGCCTCTGGCTTGCATCCACGCTTCTGACAACCTTGAACCTTGTTCTCTGGACCCTTGGCTTTGCACTCTGACCCTGGACTATGTTGTGTATTTTGGCTTTGGTATTTGGATATTGGCTCTGCATTCCTTGAATTCCTGACATAGGACTGGCTTATTGGACTCTGCTGTTGTAACCCCTGGGAACATGACAGACAGCAAAGGCACCCTTCTAACAGTCCCTTCATGTCCTGTTATGTAAATTTTTAAATATTTTTGGTGGTGCCAGGAATACTGTGGCACAATTGTCTCCATGCTGCTAGAGGGGACAGGAGACAAGGTCTGTGTGGGGTGGCTGCATGCTTCAGGAGTGCTAAGATCATGTGGAACCATGCCAGTTCCAATCTGTACTTTGCCCATTCTTGCCATAGACTGAAGCATTGCCAGTTTTCTCATGGAAATGTGGTTTATCTGAAGAAATGTGTCTTTCTTTCATATGTGACCTCCATAAGATAAGACCCCATCTAGATTCCACATAATTAGAACTATATGACTGCTGATTCAACATTTTGACTGTTTTGACTATTTTCTTACATTACTGTCCTTCATGGTGGCAGATTACTTATTTATTTAAACATCTGCCCCCCACCTGACCCCAAATATTGTCTCTGGCCTTGGTCACACTAAAGGATTGGTGATGGTGCTGGCAACTCCAGTGGTTTGTCCAAGTAAGCCTGGCCCATAAGAATATAAGAAAAAAAGAAAGACAGAGACAAATCAGTAAGAATAATATTTTATTTAGTTAGTTATTGTTTAAAATATTTTTATCCCACCTTTCTCCTTAAAAAGAATCTAAGGTGAGCTATATACATATATACATATATTCAAAATTTGGAAGAGGAGAAGGAGGAAGACTCAAATATGAAAGGAAGAGAAACATTGAATATTAGGAAGAATTGGTGGGAAAAAAGTGCAGTTCAACTGTGACCACTTACAGAATACTTTTTTTGTCGACCTCCCTGCTCAGTTTTCTATCCCTATCCAACCATACAGTTTCCATTTTGTACCCTGAGCATGCTCAGTTCTGAACAGGCTCATTTGCAATGGAAAGTTCCTGGATCCATAAATTTCAGCTGGGAGGGGGATAGTGACAGTATTTTGTTTTCCAGCAAACCTTGAGAGTCTCACAAGCATCTTTCTTCTTCTTCTTCTTCTTCTTCTTCTTCTTCTTCTTCTTCTTCTTCTTCTTCTTCTTCTTCTTCTTCTTCTTCTTCTTCTTCTTCTTCTTCTTCTTCTTCTTCTTCTTCTTCTTCTTCTTCTTCTTCAGAGCATCTGAGTTTACTCTTGTCAGAAGTGATGAGGTTGAGAGGCTAAAAGACAGGGGCTGGAATCCTACTGGTGTTCCTTGCCACAGCTAATGGTGGCTAATTGATGAGGTGTTGGGGCACACGATCAAGCAGGCAGATTTGGAAAATGACTAGGTATGTGACTGAGACATGCCCTGGCACTTTGTCAATTAGATACAATTAGCGGTGGCAAATTACACAAATCTCAGAGGATCACCTGTAGGACTATATCTGTGAATATTCTCAGTCATCCAGGTGAGGTTATCTAGAAGTTGAGTCATGACAACTGGACTTCTTCCTTATTAAGTTGAAATGTTTCGCTACTCATCCAAGTAGCTTCTTCAGTCTGAGGAGAGTTGGTAGGAGACCCCTGATATCTCCTCCATGTTGGTTTCTCTTTCCCCTGGTCTGAATAGGCTGGTTAGATTTTCTTTCTTTAAGCATGCAAGCAAAGAAAATGGAGGGAAAACAGCAGCAAGATGAGCAAGACTGTGTGTGGTACAGCAACCACATCTGTCAATGATAGACTTTGAGTTGGAGGCCCTATCTGTGATTGCTAGCAACCAGAAAGATGTCATATCTTTAAAAAGACTTGTGGAGTAGAGCTCACAGGGACAAAAGAGTAAGAAAATAAGAAGTGAGAACCCAAAGCTTGTATTGAAAAAAACTTTTTAAAATATATATATTCTTAGTTGCTACTCATTCTTTGTAAGTACTAGGTATTAGCTGTTGTTATGTTCTCACAAGTTATTTTAGACTTATGGCAATTCTATGAATTAGTGACCTCCAGAAGATACTATAATTACTAGCTCTGCTCAGGTCTTGCAAACCATGAAAGTCTGGTTATTACTGTTTGGTCAAACTATACAGTATAACCCCTGATTTCCCTGTACTATGTTTAACTTCTACAACTACACTGTTACTTCTTAATTTGTGGTTCCCAGAGTACAGTGGGGTCTTGACTTGAGAACTTAATCCGTATTGGAAGGCGGTTCTCAAGTCAAAAAGTCTGTAAGTCAAGTTTCCATTGACCTACAGTGCACTGAAAACCGATTAATCCCGTAACAGGCCGTTTTTGTTCCATTTTGGTTTTTTTCTGGTCTGTAAATCAAATCTCAGTCTGCAAGTCAAACCTAAATTTTGCGGCCAGAGAAGTCTGTAACTCAAAAAGTCTGTAAGTCAAGCCGTCTGTAAGTCAAGGGTCCACTGTAAAACATTGTGTAATTGTCCGGTTCAGGTATAGTTACATTCATTCACTCCAAATATTGAAGTTTTTAAATGTTCTACTTCTTGTTTCTGATTTTGAGCTTATCCACTGAAACATTTCACATCCCACGTTCCACTTATATGCATTAGCACCAGACTTTCCTTTTCAAACTCTTCTTGCAAGCTGGTATACATGCTTTCAGCTTTATCCAGGTGCTTCATCTGCTACAGTGCCATTCATGCTTTGCTCTTTGTCAGTAACTGATTGAGCATCTTCCGACATGATGTTTTGGAATTGGATTGTCTCACCATAAAGCATAAAATATTCAGTAGTGGTTCATCACTGTCTTTTCTGCACAATATTAACAAGAGTTAGCTTGAGTGTCACTGCTATTATCATTGCTCCACCAACGTCAACTTCCAATATAGCTGCTACCTGATAGCTGTCCTTCAGGAGTTTTTCCCTCCACATCACCATTAGAACTATCCTCTCTCTTCTTTAATACAATCATTAACTTCTAATGAGGCTGTAGTCTTATCTCTGATGTTTTCAATTTAGGCAATCCTGCTAAAAATCCACACTTGTAGTAAAGTTTAACTTCCTCACAGTATTGCTTTGAACTTTATAACACATTCAACCCTGCCTTGTTTTGTTAAGGTGTGCGTCCAACAGTTTGCATCTCAGTTGGACTGGTCAATTTGTGTTAAATCCTTATCTCTCATTCCATAGTATATTGAGGCATGATCTCCATTCCCCCACCTCTCCACAGTAATGGGGATTGTACCTTGGGGCTAAGCCCTCTAGACCTAGGTTCTTAACCTGTGGTCCCTGGACCCCTGGGGGGACATGATGTCCTCACAGGGTGATCCGCAAAAGTTTGAAGAAATTTTGGAGTTAAAATAGAAAGAAAGAATGCATGCATGAAAGAAAGCAAGAAAAAAGAGGAAACATAGAACAAAGTCTTCCATTTCCCTTGCTTGTTTGTGTTAAACTTGGCTGTTCTAACTTACCACCTCCATTAAAAACAAAGTAAAAATCGGTTATGCAGAGAACTGTTTGATAGCAAATAACTGCTTGATATTTCCTCACACACTGAGAACATGTAAGTGAATGATGCTGTGTGGCTGAGAGAGACAGCACATGACACTTCTTGCTACTGTGCAGACAGAAGCCATAGGAAGAGTAAGTTGGAGTCAGTCAGTGTGAATGAGTGTTCAGATGGACTTCATGATCGTGTTTCTTCTGTGATTTCTGCTAATAAAACTGTTTGGTTATTGTCGGGCAAAGTGACTTTTTGATATTACCACAATGAATTTTATAAAGATACATTTTGGCTGAACCTCAGAATTGATCACTGGCTGAATTTGAAATGCAAAAGAACTGATGCTGGTGACGAGGCTGCATCCTGTTCAAAGCAAAATGAACCTTTTTCTTCCAGTCATCTTAAAAAGTTTTGCCATTATAGCAAAGAATATCTGTCAATGAGATACTTGAAATAAATATTTGATGCACTTTAGGGTTTTAAATGTTAAGTCTTTGTGGTTTGCACTGCAAAATAAATTTAAAGGGAGTCTGTGGTAAAGAAAAGGTCAAGAACCATTGGTAGAAATTATGTTTTCCCCTGCTCCATGTAATGTTGGTGGAAAGGTTCACACACCCCTACAATATAATTGAAAAGAATGCATCCTCCCATAATGGTATGTTTGGACTGCTTTCCACTGCCAGTGCTGACAGTGAGAAAGCCCTGGTTGTATATGTGGGACAACATTGTGGCCATGGTCTCAGCACAGAAAGGGAAAAAATGGCAGCAAAATTGGATACACGTTGTAACACTGGTTGCTGTTCCCCAATATGCCATAGACTGGAAACATTGCTTTCCCTAACTAATCGGTACTGGCCCAAATCCTCTTAGTCATGCCTGCTGGCATAATGCAATTGGTGTAAATCTCTAGGTGAATTGCTATAAGTTAAGAAGTTAGCTGAGGGATTTGTATGACTCACAGCCCAAGAGCAAATGCCTAGGATAACGTCTGAACTGGTGGCAATTTGCCAAATGGACTTAAGCCAATTACATTGCACCGGCATAAAAATAAGATTGGATTTTGCCAGGATTTGAGGTTTAGATGTTTTCTACTAAAATCTGGGTATGAAACTGAGGCGCCCTGACATTGTCATGCTTGTACATGTTAAATAACAAAATAGGGTTATTAATATTTCAAAGTGAAAAAGAAATATGATATTATGTCCCCCCTTACCGATTGCTATGAAATATGCATTATGCTTGGAAATCTTATAATGAATTCTCCTTTAGTAGTGACAGTGTGTTTGTACTTTTACCTTAAATATTGAACGAGACATAGAGGTCTGTGTGTGCCATGTCAAGGACATTTCTCTTGTGTAAGCAAGAGACAAAGGACATCTGTGATCAAATATATGTTTAAGACATGTGAGAATGCAGCATGGGTCAGGGTGACTTGGGCTGATCTCATAAAGCTTGTGGTATGAAAAGGTCTGCACCACTAGAAGTTTTTCCCCCCCTTGATGGAAGCATATTTTTTTAAAAAAAAACTTCTCAGAAATATTACTATGACTACTGCTCGTAATGCAACAACTAATTATAATTATGCAAGAAATATGGGGAAAATTCTGGTAAGAAGAGTAGGCCAATTATGTCTGTGATAACCACAAAGGTATGTGAGTTAAAGAAGAAGATGAAAGACAGACTATGGTTTGTATCTCAAAAATTATTCTGAACTAGTGAACTACAATGAGACCGTCTAACATTTAGCATCTGCACCACAGAAATCAGTAACAAACAGTCAGTGAAGATAGCAAAACATGATGAAACCCAAATGTTATGTGGTGTTTAATTTTTTTTAGATTAAGATATGTACTTAAAAAAAATCCTAAGAATTTTTATGTTTTGTGGTGATGTTTCTAATTTTTTAATTTCCACAAAGACACAGCTGTCACAGGTTAAAGCAGGAATACTGTTACTATCTTGTCAGCCTCTTCTCGAACAATCTGTTTTGACATTAAACTGCTGTGGAAAAGCTGGGGACTTCCTTCTCCATCCTTACCATTTACCCAAAATGGACATAAAAATTAAATCTTAATATCGTTAAAAATATTGATGCCCAATGCCGTTTTCTGCCTGGGAAGTATAAAACAGGAGCCAGAATTATTGAATTGAAGCAAGACGGTGAGAAGATTGAGCTACCTTGCCACTGCTCATTTGAAAATGAAACACTGGTATTGTAAGCCACCACGGACATGGTTGTAGTCCTAGAAAGGAACAGGAGGTTTGCTATCAAGGATCCAGGATCTTGTCAGGTGTTTCTGTCAAAGGAAGCCCATCACATACCACAGCCGCACACTCACACTGACCAACACCTAATGTGCCACCACTGTGCTTTTCCAATAATATGTAGGAACAGTGCCAATTTATACAACATTTACACTGGCACAATGTTATGGAAAAATTGTTACCTAGAGACAAGTGAGAAGTTCTTTAATAAAAGATTATTCATTTCAAAATAGTCCAAGGAGATGATGGTGTCTAGGTATGCCTTAAGCTTTCAGACTTCTTATACTATAGAAGCAGTCCCTCACAGATGTGGTGCAGAGAGGCATGGATGCTCACATACGCATGCCACTTGCATCATACACTCATGTAATGGATTTCAGATAGCTAGATTGTCCACAGAGATTGTTGCCATGGTATTTTGTAGGCCTTGGCTGATGTTGTTCTCCATAATCATTCACTGAAATGGGGGACATGGAAAGAGCCTCCTTGCTGGGCCCTATTATTCATAAGGCTGACTAGGCTGAAGTCTAGGGGTCTGCAGGAACTGAGGGCCTGTCCATTGACAAGGATCAGGCTGTCAGCTGCAGTGGGGTGAAAGACTGAAATGTCGAAGAGGGCCAGAAATACCTGAAAGCATAGGGGCCTGGCTATGGGCTAAAACAGACCTGCCTCCCTGAACAGTACGAGGACAGTGAAGACGTTTTGGCATTTGTACATTTGTTATTTAGTTGTTAAGTCATGTTTGACTCTTCGTGACCCCATGGACCAGAGCACGCCAGCCCCTCCTGTCTTCCACTGCCTCCCGGACTTTGGTCAAATTTATATTGGTAGCTTCGATGACACTGTCCAACCATCCATCCTTGGACATAGATCCATTGAAATACAGCAGCCTTCCCCAGCCAGTTGCCCTCTCAATATGTTGTACCACAACCACCACCTCCATCTCCAATATGCCTGCCAAATGTTAAGTTGGAAAGGTGTGATAGGAATTCTGCTTCATCATATCCAGATGGTGCCAAGGAGTTGCATTGCTGTTTTGCTGTGTCATACATATAAAGTTGAAAACCCATTCAGGACAATGCAATCCATCACAACGAAACTTGACGTTTAAGGCTTCAGACTACTACATTTATCAAAATATTTTCTATAGAAAACACTGAAAGATACTTAATAGTCTAAGAGTACAGAACATCAAACATTTGAACAGCAATTTTGCAAAACATATTATACTTCACATGTCAGAATGATTCCATAGAACAGTGATTCCCAACCTTGAGTCCCCAGATGTTCATAGACTACAATTCTCAGAGATCCTGGACAACACAACTACTAGTGAAGGCTTCTGGGAATTCTAAGCCCAACATTACCCACCCATTACTCTTTTTCCTTACTTTCAAGTAACACATGCAGGAATCACCTCATCTCTGGTCACATATGGTTTTAAACTATTGGCATAACAAATTTTTGGCTTAAGTCCACTTTCTGATCTTTCAATTAAATAATTCACAGCACTAAATTTCTTCTTTACCATGCAAGGATCTTCCCACATTATATGTAGCTTAGGACGAACACTTGCTCTGACACATTGAAATCATGGTGCCTTGCTTTTGCATCATGGTAAGCTTTTTCTTTGAGTTTACACATCTTCCAGTCTCTCTCTAGCCACTTTTTGGACATATTTCAGCCTCTGCTGTAGCTGATCCACAAATCAAGGCACAGGGATGGGACTTTGGCAACCTTTCCCTCTCTTTATTTTACCAAAAGAAAGAAAAAAGTAAAGTCATCACAGCCCACTGAATGATAGCCATGGGAAAAAGGGGTGGGAAGAGAAGGGTAATTAATCAAAAGGGGGGACAAATTGGGGCAATCCAGAAACCTGTCTGGATCCTTCTCATGGGAGAAAAAAGCATTGATCAATGTGAAGAGAAGGATCGCTCAAGTGAGAGATAAAACAGATTGCACTTAAGATAAGAACCTTTTAAGAACAAACCAGGCTGCTCCAGCTTCCCCTGTCTAGACATGCATTTACGTTTCTTCTTTAATGTTAACTACAATGTGAATTTTTCAGACTAATGAATTCACCTCAATGTGAATTTTCATGGATTACAACTGATTTGTTCAGTGTGTCTGAAGAAGGGTTTTAATCCATGAAAACTCACATTGAGATGAATTTGTTAATCTTAAAAGTCAGTGTGTCTGAAGAAGTGGATGGTAATCCACAAAAGTCATACTTCAATACGTTCTGTAGTCTTACATGTGCCAGAACACTTCTTGTGTTCTGCAGTGGTTAAACTGAAGCAGTCAAAACTCTGCTCATAACCTGGGTTCAATCTCAGGTAGCTGGCTCAAGGTTCACTCAGCCTTCCATCCTTCTGAGGTCAGTAAACTGAGTACTCAGTTTGTTGGTGTGTGTGTGTGTTTGCAATGTGTAGTATGCATAATTAAATTGTTAACTGCCTAGAGAGTGGTTTAAGAGATATGGGGTGGAATATAAGAAGCATGTTTTGCTTTTGCTTTTAGTGTTTTGTTTTATGTGTGGCTGAAACAGACTAACATGGCTGCCTCTGAAAATACTTTAATTTGGATATAGCTATCATCACCTTGGTTTCTAGTGAATGAGGGTGTATTTGTGCTGAAGTAAAAGTAGCCAAAAAGAGTTCACAAAGAAACAAGAAGTAGCATGCTTAAAAGAACTACAATATTTGTTAAGGTACATATAATCTTTAGGATCTCTCACCTCTACTTGCAGTTCAGTGAGGACCAGATGTGACCACCATAGAAACTTGTGAATGGAGTATTCTGGAAGAGAGCAGACTTACTGACCGAAGCCCATAAAATAGCAATATTTGGTTGAATATATCACTTTATTATTCAAAATGTAATCTCTGGTTCAATTTATTTAAAAATTGTCAGTAGTACAAATGTAGTTTTCAGCTGATGTATTGTACAGTAGTGCCTCCAGTGTTCAAATTTCTGCTAGACAGAATTTGCAGTGTGTGTTGCTGTCGTGTATCCCAAACTGCTGTGTAAATCTAGTGAGATATAGCTGTATTAACAGTCTGATTATGCAAACATCCAAATGTCCTCAAAGCATTCAAATAAATGAAGTTTATATGCAGAACTTGAATGCATATTTAGGACAGTGTAAGGCCACAACAATAAGGGGAGCATCAGTAATTTTAAAGTACCAAGATAGAACAGAGTTAAAATTGTTTGTAATAGTTATTCATGGTATGACTCTTAAGTTAGAAGAAACAATAAATTTTCTGATTTGGCACATAGATTGGTAAGGCTAGATTGATTTGATGTGGTGGGTGGGCCCGTCTGTACTTGTGAAGTTGCAGTGTTTTTATTTAAAGGATAAATTGGATTTCTGGGCATGTGTGATATACAGCAATTTAAAATTATTGGAGTTCTTCATATTTTGTTAAGTGTGCTTCAGACTGAAAGAGTGACGCTTTCCGACAAATGCCAGGTAAATTGCTGTGTAAGTCCAGGATCCCTGATTACCTCAGAATTGAAATGCTTACAAAAATGCTGAAGTGTTCTAATAATTTCACAGCTCTTTATGATTTCGTGTGCTTAGAACCCCAATCATTTCTAAATTGTAGTACTCTCATTATTTTGAAGTTTCATGTACTGCATAAAAAGATTTAAGATTATTTTCTTGCGTTTCATCTTTTATTTTTATTTGTAAATTCATGGGTGGGAGTGTCATTTTTTTGCCCCTGAAAGATATAAATGGATTTAAAATAGAAACTGAACCAAGACCCTTAAAATACTGTGATGATGGCTAGGATGGAGAAGGGGGATTGGGGGGTTGATGAGGGAAATCATTGCCTTCAAAGCAGAAGAAATAAAAACTATGGTCCTGGTAATGACTTTTTGCTGTGGAAAACGAGAGGGACAAGAAACATACAGATCTGTACAACCGTCGACAAGGTGAAATAGGGTGACAATTAATGTTATCATCAATATAGGATAAAAGAGAAACACTGATCCACTTAATCTTGGTGGAAAGAAAAAACCCTCAAAGGAATGTTTGTGTGCATTTTCTGAGATGTTCTGTTGTTGCTGTTAATGATCAAAGGCTTTCTATTCCCCCCCCCCATCCCTCCCCAGTGCTCTGCCCTGGATAAATCTTTGGGAAGCTGGAGGGGGTGGAATGGGAAATGCCAGCAGCCATCCAATAGCGGGTTTTGAGTATTAAAAGCTGCCCCCATCCCAAAGCTACCAGGTCAGTACAAAAAGGAGCTCTAGAGTACCTCAGAAAGTGAAAGGGGTGGTGGTGGAGGAGGAGGAAATAAGAAATGGTTGTTGTGGGTTTTTCGGGCTCTTTGGCCGTGTTCTGAAGGTTGCTCTTCCTAACGTTTCACCACTCTCTGTGGCCAGCATCTTCAGAGGACAGCACTTCAGAGGACATCTTCAGAGCCCGAAAAACCCACAACGACCATTAGATCCCGGCCGTGAAAGCCTTCGCGAATACATTGAAATAAGAAATGTTTGAGTCATTTAAATTGATTATTTCTAGTGCCTGGATCCACTTTACAAAAGTGTAATGATGCAAACAGGACTTTGCCCACTGAGTCCACAGTATCTTAGTAAAACCACAACTGGTGGTACCCTTCATTGTATGTCTCTCCAGAGAATCCCTGCAGGCCTTTGGGTGAGGGCTCTGCTCAGTCCATGTCAGAGCAGCGTGGTAGCTTTTTTCCTTTGGACTGTTTTTCTTTCCTTTCAAACTGTACTCATTGCAACCTGTGCAATGGTCAGTGTAGTTTGCCATCTTATGTCTGATGCTGACATTAATAATAATAATCATTGTGTGCTGTCAAGTAAATTCTCACTTATGTTCACCCTTCCTAGACTTTCCTAGGTAGGGAATATATTTTGTATTTTGTTAATCCCATTGTTTTCCTTCCCTTGTTTTTGTATTGTATAGTTGTTTGGCAATAGTTAATAAATAAATAAATAAATAAATAAATAAATAAATAAATAAATAAATAAATAAATAAATAAATAAATTAAAATTAAAATTAAAATTAAAATTAAAATTAAAATTAAAATTAAAATTAAAATTAAAAAAAAAGAGAGAGAATACATAGAAGTGGTTGACCATTACCTTCTTCTGGGGGCACCCTGGGACTACCATATGTTTCTGTGTATAAAACAATACTGTTTCCTAAAATAATTAGAGGAAAAATTGAGGGTTGTTTTATATGCAGAAGGAGGCAGTCGAATGTGTGTTCGGGAGCCTCTTGCTGCCACTGCCACCCAGTTCCCTCTTCCAGAGCTCATGGCTTCTCCCCTCCAGTGGTTGAAATAGCAGGAGGAGGAGGCGGAGACGGAGGCGAAGGAGCAGTCACACATGCTTGGGTACCTCTTGCTGCTGCCTCCCCGCCTGCCCGATCACCTATTCCAGTGGGACTGGAGCACTCTTGCACGCTCAGGTGCCTCTTCCTGCTGCTGCTGCCGCTAAATCACCTCCTCCAGCGATCGTCTCCTTAGGGCAAGGGACAAGGCGGCGAGGTGAGCTGGAGGAAGCAGCAGCAGGAGAGATGGAGGTGGAGGAGCAGTTGCCCATTAACTGCTCCTCTGCGTCCATCGAGGGTCAAAATTAGGGGGTAGTTTTATCCATGGGGGGTCGTATACACAGAAAAATACAATATGCAGTATATCCAAGGCCATACAGGCTGGCTTTACCTGCAGTGGGGAATCGAACTCCCAACTTCTGACTCTGTTGCCAGTCACCTAAACCACTGAGCTATCCAGCCTGCTGATTATGACATTCCTGACCCCAAATATACATATTAAAGCCATTTTATTTCATTTTGTTTCAAAACCAGACTGCCCCTAGGATTCCCTTAAATCCATGTCAGGTTTCATGATTTTGGAGCTATGGCTTTGACAGACAGATACAAATCCTTTTGTATTATTGTAGATTTAGATAACAGAGCATGATCTGCTTTAATTAATACAAGGCAAAACTCCTTAATTAGCGTGGTATTTGGTCCCCCCCCCTCTCTCTCTCTCTCTCTCTCTCTCTCTCTCTCTCTCTCTCTATCTATCTATCTATCTATCTATCTATCTATCTATCTATCTATCTATCTATCTATCTATCTATCTATCTAAATGTAATTTAACTTAATTTAATTTAATTTATATGCTGCCCATTTGGTTTCAGAGGCCACTCTGGACAGTTTACAACAAAATAGAAATGGTAGTCAGCAACTTTATATTATAACAGGTACATCAAAATAAAATTAATGGGTAAACATATACTTAAACATTATAGCTTTGAAATAAAGCAAAAATATATTTAATAAAAGCATTCAAGATAGCAGGATCAATAATTTAAGAGCTGTTAGATATCCTGTGTTCTGTTGATGGAATATTCTGGAAAGCCAGGTTTTCAAAAGATTCTTAAAGGTTATTGGTAAAGGGATCTGGCGGGAGTTGGTTCCAAAGGTGTGGAGCAATCACCAAGAAAGCCCAATTCCTGGTCTTCTCCTTCTGGTCCTCAACTGTCCAGCCTGGGAAGTGTAAGCAGGGTGGGCAGATCCCATTGGAAGAAGTTGTTCTGCCAGTTGAGGTTCCAAACCATTTGGGGCTTTGTATGTTAGCATCATCACCTTGAAGCTGGCATGGAAATGAACAAATGAAATGAATATTATCCCTACAAAGGGATAATGTTTAAGGCTTTCATCCAAGAAAAGGACTGCTGTTTCTAGAGAATAAAAATATTGTGGCCATGATTGGCATCTTGTTAACCTCACTGTTTTTGGGGCTGCCCTAGGGGAAAAAATGTTTCAGATGCTACAGTTACAGATGATGCAAATTCAGTGATCAACATTTTTGAGAGGACTTGGACATAGAAGGCACATTGTGCATATGGTTTGCCAGCTTCACAGCCATGAATTGGCTTCTAGGCATAATTTGGGGCAGGGAGCAACCCAAAACAATTTACTGGGTGCATCAATCAGCTGATTGGCAAGCACAGAGTCAGAGAGAGCAGGGTAGCTGGCTGGAACGGTTCTAGCAGGCTGTCTTCGCATCTGCACACTGGTAGTGGCGGCGGCAGCAGGACAAGGTAGGGAGGAGAAGGGGGCAGTGGGAAGGGCATGGGAGCAGATGGGGACAGGGGGTTCAGCTTGTGGTTTGTTGGAAAACCCAAGGGCAATTTGTAGGTCATCAACTTGGACGACCCATGAACCACAACAAACTGCAATTTTAGTGGTTCATCCCCATTTCTAGTCCAGACAATCAGATGAACTATATTCTTCCATACAAGCTTGTGTGAGCTTTCAGATCTGTAGGAGAGGCACAGAAAAGTATACCCACTATGGTCTTTGCTCTCATCAGTGGTAGCTGTCTCAGCATGACAGGGCATCCTTGAAAATATGTCAGAAGTGGACCTTTTCTTTGTGTGTAATATAAGCCATACAATCCATGCATGTCAGACCCTTTCTGACCATCTGCATACTTTAAAAAAAACACAAAACAAAATACAAATCCCACTTTTCTGTTGCAGAGAAGTTTCCCAGTTGATAATGATTCCACTGCAGGAGAACGTCCAAGCAGTGAATGTCCATAGAGAATTAGAAGCCAACCCATGGAATTTGGCTCCTAAAGGTTTTAATGGCACCACAAGTTACCCCTCCCTGCTAGTTTCTCTTCCTATGGTAAATTTATCCTTGCAGAGGGAAATAGGCAACCAATGGCAGCAAAAGGTTGCTGTAAACAGACCTCATCACTGCATGCTCTCAATGGTCAGAAATGACATTTCCTGCTGGAATGTCGTTTCTGATACTCCCAATCCAATGAACAGAATACAAAAGGATAGGAAAATGTAAGCCTCATGTGCTCTGGCCGACAATGACATTCATGAACATGCTCAGAAGGAGGCCTGATTCTTGATTTTGATGGCAATTTGTTTGTTTTTCATTTCAGAATGGGTCAGAATGGGCAAGAGTGATTAAAATGGTGACAAAATGGAAGTCTTCTGGGTTGGAATGATTTTCCCCTCTCTAGTTTCAGAAGGGAAAAAGCTAACATTAATAACCTAATTTTAAAGTGAATATCACACAGCTTTTCAATTGTTGCGCATATGACAAGACATACAAATATATTTTAGCTCACGTAGTTTCACTAAGCTCTTGGCCTGTGGGCTAAAATGTTACAGGTGGCCTGGTGCCATGCAAATTCATATTAGTGGCTCAAATCCCTCATCTGTCATTCCTAAGACTAGTTTGTAAAAGACCACTGAATTAAACTGCATTTCTGTACATTGGCTCCTATGGAAGCAATTTCAAAATGAGCAATGACACCATATGTTATTAATCATCACTGTTAGGTTGAGCACTCAATAGACCAAAATTTGCTTTTGTCAGACACAGCATACTAGTACAAAAAAACATTATGTGTGTTTCTGTTTTACTGCACGAACAGCACTTAATCCTGGCTTGCTGTCTATCGTTATTTAAGATACATTTATAAACAGAGGTCTTCCTGAGGGACCCATAAATCATACATTACTTCTTAGTTGTGCCATATTTTAGCAGAGTGTTAACATGCAAAACTAAAGGTTTGTCACTTACAATGCTAATAAACTTGCTGTGTGGTGTTGTGTGGAGGCTAATCCATGCACCACCCATACTGATGGCAGATATTGAATATGCAGGTTCACTTTACCAGTAGCTTTAATACTCTGCTGTAATGAACTTCAAAGCACACAAAGACGTGAGCTCTTCTCCCATATAGCCCCTGACCTGAGAGCTCTGCGTTTTATCTTTATATAAAAGGAAAATATGTCTTTCAAAGAAGCCTAGCTTCAGCTCTATGTATTGTGTCCACCACAGAATAATAGTCCGTGAAAAAGATCTATGGGTGTTATTTTTTCTAATGTAATGTTTGTTCAGGAGTGTTTTCCTTCTTTTGTGGAGGTTATAATTTTGGACAGCAAATATTTTTGCTTTCAGGTGAGATAAACACATTTTCCAATTTTGAGGTCTCTTGCTTTGGTAAGCCTGACTGGTGGGGAGATTTGATCTATCCTTTTTTTGAGCTGTTCAATTCACTTGGTGGTATAATCCTATTTAGGGCTTAGTCCTCACTGAACTGGTTTGGTTGCATGCCTTTCCATGGGAAATAATAATAATCACTTTGTGGTGGTAGGAGGAAGGACTAGCATATGCTTGATGATAGGATAATCACCCTGGTGACCATACATGCTCCCTCAGTGATGGTAATGAAGCGTTACTTTAATGCAACAATTTTTTTGTTCCAATCATAGGCTTGGTTTTCATTGACTTGACTCTATGCTGGGCTGTTACCTAGACTTCAGACTGCAAGAAAGGAGGCTTCCATGATTAAAGGTGGAGTTCTTAGATGGAGTAGATTATCTCGGCTCATAGACAGTTCCTCTGTCAAATGCTAAGGGTCCCTTTTTCCCCCTGAACCTGGTGCATTACATCCTACTTCACTGTGTGTAGCTCTCAAACCTTCTGTAGCATGGTGGTGCTGGTGGGGAGAGAGACGGGCAGACTTGCCATGGGAAGAAGGAGATGGAGAATTCTGTTTTCATTAGCTCATCTGGACAGACTTAAATTTGGATGCACAATCCTATCTTTTGAACAGCATACTTATGTGAACCTATTATTGGCAATACATAGGCACATTTTAAAATTTTTTATTTACACGGAAGTCATTCTCTCTCAATTCACAAATAGTAAAGATACATTAATGAACATCCCCCACATGCAGTATTAACATTATAAGAATGGGTGAAGATCCTTCCCTAGGGCGGTAGTTGGTAGCTCTGGGGTAGGGGAGGGAAAGGCAGTCACTTAGTGGCAGATGCACAGTGTATAGAAGGAAAAAATAGTTTTCATTAGCTTCTTTGCCAGTAGTTCACATATTGTGTGAAGTCATAAGTCCCATGATGAGGGCATGTAATAATTTTGTGTCTTCTGCAATTGATCAAAGACCATTTCTGGAAGTACTTTTGAGAGCTTCACTTCATTATTGAATCTGAAAATGTTTTGAAACAAACAAGTCAAGGTTAATGTGTGTGTGTGTGTGTGTGTGTGTGTGTGTGTCTTTATAAATGTGTGTGTTCTATGTAATAGGGTTGTCAACCAATAAGAGAATTGCACTTTGATTTATCATCTGCCCTTTTACCAACTAATCCATCAATTAATTGATTTAATTTATTGGCATATAACCAACCCACAGTTGTAGGCACCTTTTGAAAAGATTGAAGGAAGTATGAGACAATTTACAATTTAATAAAGAGAAATTATTGCTCATTACAAAGAAAGACTCTCTTTAAAGTTTGTTATTCTTTATTCTGTAATGTGCAAAGGCCCAAAACTAGCCGTGGACAAGAAACAAATGAGCCCATCTCTTCTACAGTTTAATCAAATGGTGCTTTTGTTGAATTCTTTTCTGATTAAGCCAATAAAACATGCAGCTCTAGTGCCTGCATCTATATGTGTATACCCTTATACATATATATACACACACACAGTTTATGTATTATAAAGCTAAAGCTTATGCATGAGTATAGAATGCTAACTTATGGCTACTTGCATTTTACTTCTGTTTTCACAGGTGAAATGGGTGGTATATCAGACAGCTTATTAAGGAGACAAGCTTGCTGCTTTCCCAAAGTGGGATGACAGAACAAGTCACGGTACGTATTGTAATTTCAGTGCTGCAATACATCTTGAAGCTGTCTGAGGTAAAATGCTTGCTAAGCATTGCATTGGGGCTGTCAGAATGCTTCATGGGGTAGTAATTAAATTGAGGCAATTCTACAGTTCATTTTGTGGAACCAAGCCAAGACTGTATGTAGGCTAGAGATATTTTTCCCATAGACTTTGTTTTTTGTGTTTGTTCTTTTAATCGTGAGAACCAGATGTCTTTCATCTTTAAAATACTTTTCTCCAGTGAAATACATCCAACATTTTTGCTCTTGTCCATTCTGCTTTGTTTGTTTGATCCCACCTCCATTATACTTGAAGAAAAGAGGAAGGACATCAAGAATTTAAGATGTTTTAGCTTTTGCAGAATGGATGTTGGTTACTGTTAATAGAGCCATGGACTTGAAGAGTAATACAGTAATGCATATTCTTGAGTGTGTGTGTCCAGTTCCTATGATAACTTGAAGTAGTCTGAAGACTACTAAAATTTTTCCTTGTGCCAATATATTTCAGCCATCTGCTATGAGCCATGTTATACAGAGAAGACATCAAATAGAGATCCTAGTAAATAAAACTGGAATATTCATTTAATATATGACAATTCTGCACAGCCTAAATTAGTTCACAACCAACCTAGGTTTCTGTTTGCCCTGTTCCAAAAGTTGCTCAATATATTGTATACTAACATAGTGCCTGTTGGGTTGTTTCTGGAAGTTCAGAGTTTTGTTTGTTTGTTCTTTCTGTTTTTGCTTGCTTTTTTGTATGGTATTTCTGAAAATGCTGAGATATCTCAAGGATGCAGCCAACTTCCTTCTTGAGTGTAGATAGTGCTGTTTTTTCAACATCATAATTAGCACTTGGAAAATGTAAGTGGAGCTCAGTAAAGTAGGTTATATATTTTAAAATGATCATTGTTTGAAGGGTTGTTTGTTCCACATCCAGCTTAACAATGATGAAGTTCAGAAGGGAGAGTTGGATTCCTGAAGTCAACCCATGAACAATTAGCATCTAGATAATAGTTTGAGAAAAATGGTAACTGACTCACCTAATCAGTTTTTCCGTACTCTGAAACCGAAATTTTATTTGCCAGGTCAGAGATTGTGATGCCTGAACATGTATGTCTCTAAGAGCTTGACAGAACTTTATATACCTTCAGGGAAAAATCTGAAGCCTTCATTTGTTCCACTTGGCATTTATCCCAATTAACAGTTGATTCCAGAATGGAACCAGGCAATCTTTGGCAATCATATCAAAATTCATTTGAATATCAAGGTATTTTTTCATCATTGCAGTTGTAACACTTTTCACTTCAATGGTACTATTTGTTTACACAGATATCTGTTGATAAACCTTGCAAAAACAATTTCACAAAGTGAGTCTCTTATTCATGAGTCTCTTCTTATAACACAAAACATGAGCAATTAAAACAAAAACAAAATGCTACAGTTTGTGCACCCAAACCCTTGACAACCACCATCAATACAAAAGCTGCTTGTAGAATTGCAAAGTTCAAGTGTCCATTGGAATTTCAAATTCAGAAAAAAAAAATTCCAAGAGATCTTCCTCAGTTTCAACTTGTGATGTCCGCAGAGGTGGACAAGATCCTTGATTGCTGCCGAGCCTCCTCCTCCTCCCTTGACCCTTGCCCGGCCTGGCTAATCAAAGCTGCCAGGCTGGTGACAACTGAATGGGCCACTGAAATAATAAACGGGTCTCTTCTTGAGAGAAATGCTCATTAGGCCCATTAGAAAGTAACCGAGCTTGGCAGTGGGCAACATTGGCAATTATAGGCCCATCGCCAATGTTTCTTTTCTCAGCAAAGTAATTGAGAGGGTGGTGGTTGACCAGCTTCAGGCTCTCTTGGATGAAACTGATGCCCTGGATCCGTTTCAGTCGGGCTTCAGGCTGTGCCACAGTATGGAAACAGCATTGGTCGTCCTGCTGTATGACCTACTTAGAGAGGCTGACAGGGGCAAAATGTCCTTGCTTGTCCTTCTTGATATCTCAGCTGCCTTTGATACCGTCGACCACGATATTCTCTTGGGGAGGCTCTCCAAGTTGGGGATTGGTGGTCTTGCTCTCGCTTGGCTCCAGTCCTTCTTGGAGGGTCATCCCCAGAGAGTGCAGCTTGGGGAGAATATATTGGCCCCGTGTTCCTCAGTTGTATTAACTATTACATACAAAGCCCTTAACGGTTTAGGAACTCGATACTTGGCAGAGCCCCTTCTTCTGCCCAGTTCTACCCGTATCACCCCCTCTAGTCAGGCTGGGTGGCTGAGGACGCTAACGCCAAGAGAGGCCTGGTGGGAAAAAACCAGAAATTGAGCATTCTCAGCAGTGACCCCTTGCCTTTGGAACAACTTACCTGTTGAGATCTGCTTGGCTCCCTCACTGAGGGCCTTCAAGACTAACTTGGGGACATGGCTATAAAGGCAGGCTTTCCCTACAGCCATTACCTAGCCTATCTCCCCTTTTCTTCTTCTTCTTCTTCTTCTTCTTCTTCTTCTTCTTCTTCTTCTTCTTCTTCTTCTTCTTCTTCTTCTTCTTCTTCTTCTTCTTCTTCTTCTTCTTCTTCTTCTTCTTCTCCTTTCCCATCTTGGATTAATCTGGATTTCACCTTAGTTTAATTTAATATTATATGTAAACTGACCAGAGTAGATGGGTGGTATATAAATCTAATAAATAAAATAAAAAAATTCTTCAACTGTGTTGGGTCTTCATAACATAAAAGAATTAGCACCACATGCAATCTTCAAAACCCTAGAATAAAACAGCAATTCAGTTGCATATATGTGAATTTACTTTGTGGATTAATCCCTCTTACACAGGAATAATACCTAGTTAGCAGTCTAAATGGCAACAGCGGCTCCAGCCGCCTCAGCTCTTTCGCTCTTTTGGATTCAAATCTTTTACTCACAGCCCTAGTCTTTCTTAGCCCCACCCCTTTGGGCTGAACCAATATTTCATAGGAGTTACACAATAATTTCAGGCAACATCAGCTTATCTAATTCTACAAACATTATTTCTACATTGTTTGTATGTTCCATAGCACAAAAATTACTTCAAAAACTAAAAAGTCAAAATGCACTGAAAACATGTTTACATTAATACTTAAACAGAAATCTATCCTAGCAACTTATGGAAAGCTTCAGATATGATTACCATTCAAAATTCTAACTATGAGAAATTGCTGTCTTCTGTTGAATGTGTTTAGTTCTTGTGTGGATGTTTCTTATCTCCCTATATTTATAGTTCTTCCAGGTCTCTCCATCTCCCCACAATCTGTGAACAATCTCCTTCTGCAGAAGCCTGGGGCATCAAGGATTTTTTTTCAATAGGAATCTCAGTTGTTCCTGCACATAATGTAATTCCAGAGGTTTGTAACTTAGAATCTGGCAAGCTGCCAATAGGCTGATAACATTTTTGTTTTGACAAAAAATTTTTTTGGCAAAGCTTGGAGGAATAAAGGCCGGTTTACACCAGGCACTTGATGCATCAGTATAACTCCAAGGTCCTGGAACAACAGAATATTATAGTTCCAAGGTATTGGAACTACAAGTAGAACTACTTTGTAGTTCCAAGGTATTGGAATTAGAAAGAATGCAAGCTAGAGGACTTGCAACACCTCCTCCATATTCACATATTGTAACATAAACAATTCAGCTCTCAGGATTGTTGTGGTGTAGTGCCCTTGCTCAGCTAAGAGAACTGGCTAATTGTTTTGAAATGATTATAGCAAGCTATTGTTCAAGCCTCAATTTTAAAAACATTTTCATGACTATTTTTTCATCATCCCCCATAATTATTTTAACACACAAAATTTATATAAACAAAATTTCAAACATTGACATTACTCCCTAACAGGTGAACATGGGGGTATCTTGTTCTTAAATCTTCTCTGTTGTTAAAAACATCCAGGGGGTTGACCTTGATGCTGGAGTTGAGCTGTCTGTGGTCAGACATCATCTGTCTGTAATGTCTTGGATCTGTTTTTGAGAGTTAATCTTCTATTGCTCACTGCAGGCTGGTCATTCTGTGTTGATCTGCAAAGCTCTGGATCTGTCCTCTGATCAAGATCTGAACATGTTGCTTGTTGCTCTAATCTGAAAAGGAGGAGAGAGAGGGGGGGAGAGGGGGGGGAGAGGGAGAGAGAGAGAGAGAGGGAGAGAGAGAAATCCCCAAAACAAAAAACTGCTCCTACTTTTGTCTTTAGACAAGAGTAAAATGTATGTCATGTTTAGGCTATTCAAAAAACTTTCCCCCCTGCTTTTCTAGCTTTTCACTGGCACGGATGAGGCTTTATAATATAGTAATAGTTTCTAATTATGCATCTATATTTATAAATTATGCCTCCCCCAGCCAAAACATGTGCATGTTCTCCCCACCCCATTTTATGGTGATACATATTCCTTCTTTTGGTAAAGTGTCTCTGGAAGTTTAAAGCATTACCCCCCACAACCAGAAATAGTCAATGTGCCTGGAAGCAAACTGGCAAGATAGGGTCAGATCTACAAGTCTCAGCTGATAATTAAATTCTTAACCAGTTGTAGTTTCTCTGTGGTATTAACAGGATGAAAAATATACAAGGCTTTGTGATATAAACTGGCATGGGTAGCGGTAGTGTGGCTACAACATGCTTTCCCAAGAAAGCCACAGTTGCTGTGAGGCATTTCTGTGACATACCCATCAGAGAGTACACTTAGCCTGACTGGTCTGATGCTAACTCTGTGTGCACAATGTTTAATTTTCCACACAAAGGGAGAATTTATTGAGCTCTCTAATTGACACGTCATGTGGGCCCTAGTAGAGGGCTTGGTACTGGTATATGAGGGATTGAGATGCATATGATGTTATGGAATATCTTTTCAAAAAATGGACTGCTGCCGAAATCAGGAAAATCTCTTCATTCTTTTCCCAAGAGAAGTGAAAACTGTAGTTTGCAGTCACCATAGCCTGAAGACTGCTTTCTTATACTGTATAGGGGTTGTGTAACCCCTGAGCATCCATCACTGCAAGCATGTCCTTTCTGAAACATGTCAAGAAGATACCCTAAATCACGATGGATACCTGAACAAGTAGAAACTGTACGTAAAGGAATCTAAATAGGTGTTTCACTATAGAGAAATTGAACTATAGATGTTTATCTGTAGTATGTATCTGGCCTACCACAAAATACCAGTTGTTACTGGAGTAACTATCTTGTTTATCGTATTACCAGGACACCCCCTCCTCATTTCACCAATACAACTCTTTTTTAAAAATTGCTAGAGCTTTCCTTCCATTTTTTTAAAACAATTCAGAATGACCATATCATATGAGAAGCAGCATATGCCATACGTAGACCTTGTATGAAAACCTGCATGTGTGTTTGCATGTCTGATCAACCATTGTAATTCATCAATATCTGTATGTGTGAACAGTATCATTTGGTCTGACATCAGAATTGTTTTAACTGCATTGATAGAAAGAAATGTCAAAGACTTTTGGAGGAAGAGAATGAAAAATTGTAAACATAAGAAAAATATATATTTATGCTCTCGGCAGCCAAATGTGCTTTTTAATGGAATCTAAATAGATGGAATTTTTATGACAAAAAAGCAACAGTAAAGGCAGTGATTATATTTTTCATAGTTCATTTGCCTTCTTTGCCCTGCAGATCTTGTGGGGAAGGAAAATAAGATCCCTGGTGAAGACTACAGTGTGACTGACTCTGAAGAAAGACTCTGAGACCCATTGGTGTTTAATGAACCTTATTGGCCTGTGCAATAGGAACTGGCTACACAGTTCTTTCGAAATGGTAAGAAATGTCATTTTTTGTTGTTGTTGTGGGTTAATATGGTAGCTAGGCTTTCTTAAAGACTGCCACCTTTAAACAGTTGATCTGTGGGGCAGGGTAACTGAAGGTGCTTGTTGACATCATGAAACCAGACTAGAGATGTGATTGCAGAGAGTGAAATTGCTTTAAAAATTGTTTGGCCTTTGTGAATTTCTAGAGGAAACAATCATTACAGATGAGCAAGGAAAGTTCACAGTCCTCTTTTCATTTTAAATGTCCACATCTGATACGGAATTAACCGAGGACTGGTTGAGATGTCAAAATGATCTGTCTATTAAGGCATGTCCCTCAATCCAATGAACAAACTATGAAAACCAGAATTTTCAACTTTTGCCGAATGTTCGTGTATATTATCCAGCAAATGGTAACAGCCAAACACTGTAAATATACATAAGAACCAGGGTGATGTAAGGGGCTAGAAATGGACTAGGACTCAGAAGGCTTGGGTTCAAATCCCCCATTCATCCATGAAGGATACCGTGCCAACTCTACTTTCTCAGCCTGACCTACCTCACAGGATTTAGTGAGGATAAACTGATGAGGAGGTGGCTCATATGCACCACTTCAAGCTCCCAGGAGGAAAGGCAGAATATAAATGTGACATTTTAAAAAAGTCATCCCTACAGTATCTTACTTTAAACACATCTGATACTATTTAAATAATGCAATATTAGTTGTTCTCTTGTGCTCAGTCACTGATGGCACCTCCAGGTCTGCAAGCAGGTCTTCCTTTCCGGTGCAAGGTGCTTCAAGGTTCTTAGTCTTTTTGGAGCTGCAATGTGTCATCTGTTTTGTGAACATCTATTTCTGTGCTGTTTAGTTTAGCACAAAGTTGCAGATGAGCCTTGGAAATGTATGTCAAAGGCTTCTGCGAACCTTCGGCGTAGACAGCGTTCTCTCCCAAGACCCCCTTTGACATTATAGGAGTTGGAGCTGTGACAACAGAACCACTGAGTCACTGCCAAGGAGGCTGTGGCACTAGGCTATCTAGCAAGGCACTGTAGCCTGACATTTGCCATCTTTATACAATGCATTTTATACCTTTTGTATGCATCTATTGTATACTCTTCTGAGAACGAAGAGGAAATCTTGATAAGATCGCTTTATTTCACATATTCTGTGGTGAAAAAGCGGGAGCACAGATAGAGCTGTAGACTTTTCCCTGTTTTATATTCTAAAGTTTCCCGCAGTAACAAAATTGTAACCTTTCCCTAACTTATTTTTCCTGAAGGTTTCTGTTGGACATGGCTTGCCAAGGTGTGATGACTTAGCTAAATGTCACTTGAAAAGATAGATGAATATTAATTAGAAGACATTTTTTATGACATGTCTGATCAGTAGCAGCTAGTTAAAATTTCTTTGGCCCCATGAGCAAGCTGAGGTGACAAGGTCTTCATTTAAAAGGCTTGGAATAAAGGACATTCTTTCCTCTGGTACATCCCTTCCACCACCTTGAGCCTTTCTTTGCATCCCAGTAAGTCATGCTACCTTTTAAGTGGGGTCATAGTTCTCTATTTTCAACTCACCCCCACAATGTAAACCCTTAAGGGATGGTGTTTTTTGGTAGTTTTGTCATGTTTCTTCAGGCATAACTACACATTACATTAAATACATTTAATGTGACTGTTTTTTAAAAACCAAAATTAAAAAATATGAATAATCTAATAAGGATCAGGACCATGGTGCATGGGGGTGGCAGGACTAGTAAAAGAACAACCTAACATGAGACGTTTGCAAGGTCTGAGTAGAGCTGTTAATGACAGTGCATTTTGGAGGTCATTAATTCATATGGTCTCCACAGATCAGAAGTGACTTAATGGCACATAGCATCTTTGGAGCTTTGCCCTTTATTAGCAAACAATTGTATATGACAAGATGGGTTGAAATGGTTGAAGCTATAACAAGATATAGGCACCAAAACTGTGCTAACTTTGAGTAAAATCATCCTCAGTCACAAAGCAAAAATCTGTAATTTAACAACTTAAACAAGTAGTAGAGAAGATTTGTTTGCTATTCTTTTTTAAAATATCTTTTAAAATATTTTTATAGCCAGACACAGAATCTCTTTACCAGCACCAATGCCTGTTTGTCCATGAAGGTGTTAAAAAGTTCTTTTCTTGAGAGTCAGTTAACTGGGACCTAACTGACAGGGTGAAAATTCAGATTGCTCTAAACCTGGAGGTGCTTTCTCTTTAAAAGACTTATTTTAAAACCTCCATTGTCTTTCATAGATCTCACTCATATGGCACACAAAATAATTCATGTCTGTAAACTGGAAAATTCTTCAGATGGAAACATGGATCTTCATTTTTTGACCTACATGATAAGATCTAACAAAGGGAAGAGGCAGTTATGTATACATACCGATGTTTTCTAGCATATGAAGATGGAAGTAGTGTCTTTAGATTTCCTGCCTACAAGTCAACTGCATAGCATCCAGAAAATTTCACTGGGTGCAGTTACCATCTCTACATGCTGGTGGAAGCTCCCCTTACTGCACTTTTGAGCAGTATTCTGAATATTAATTGTCATAGTTTATAATTTGCTAGGTCAGAGGCAAGGAAGGAAGAGGCAAAACATTTGGGAGGTAACAGAGCAGGTTGTTTAAACTTCTAGGTATTAAATGGTCACTTTCAAGTAAATAAAAATAACACAGGGAGCTAAACAATGTGACCAGAACCTTTAAAAATGTGTGGAAGAGAAGTTGAGGATCTCTTTAAAGTTATTTGACAAGGGGTCTGGCACATGCTGAGTATATGTTGTAGTATGTGATCAGGCACACAACCAACCTGCAAGTAGCACATGCTCATTAAGATGCACTCTCTTCCATGATTTCTTTTTCACCCTCAGGTCAGCAATAGATCCTGGCCTATGTAATTAATGTAATACCTGTTTTGATCCCAAGGAGTTTTAAATCACTAAGCAGTTCTATGGAAAACCTTGTAAATAGCTTTAGACAAATAGCTTCTGTTGATATGAAGTAGTCTTTTGCTCTTAATATCCTTATCCTATACACATGAAAATATAGATATTCTTGCAGACCAAGGTTGCCTCATTCAAATAAAGGTGGCATTTATTTGACTTACAGTTGGCTCCAAAGTCTGATACTTTTTGTGCCACGTGACAGCAAGCTATGTTTTAAATTGGTTCCTTAGTAACTGGCTTTGATTTGCTCACAAACTACTTATGAGAATAATATTGTGGGTTGTACGTTTGAACAATTTGTCATACATAAGGTGATCATCGGGGCTTTTTCCTCTCTGTTTTTTGAAACTTTTAAGTTTTGTAATTTTGCCTTAAAAATTCGTGGGCTTTATGAAAAGCAACAATTTATACAAAAGAAGATTCTTCTTGAAAATCAGTTCAACGTGAAGCAATGTACTTGCCATGTGGGAATATTAATAGGAAAGAAAATGACAGAGATATATAAGAAATTAAACTAGACCCCAGGAGGTTAGATATCTGTGAACATTCCAATGAATACTGTAATACTTATAGCCCACCATTTTGCCTTCAGAAGGAAAACATATGCAGAATATTAGTTTTCAATCTTCCTCCTTGGATTTGATACATCTGGGGCACAGAATGGAGTAAGGCCCTTTGCGAAAGGGAACAGAATTCTGGTGTTTGCAGTTAGGACTCAAAACTATATAACTGTCTTAATATACATCTATACCAGATCTAATTTGGGCTAACACGTCCTTACATCTTACAGGTGAAGCAAGGGAACAGGGTCCTTGTTACTCTTTGGTTTGGCTTGCCAAATGGATTTCACAGGCAGGTTACAGTCTTCTGGTTAAAGGAAAGGTGTGTTTTCTGGAGAAGGGAGGGGAGATGAAGGTAACCAGGAAGCAGCTACTGGAGTAGGTATCAGGGAGAAGGAGATATGATGTTTGAGGAGGGAGATATGATGGTTGAGGAGATGGCTCCAAACTGTCCCTTACTTCAAATAGTCTAGATGGTTTGAAGAGCCTAGGCAACAAGCCCCATCAGCTAAAAATGCTGCCATTGAATGCCAGGCTGGCAAATGGGAAAACAGACACCACCCAGTATTTGATCATAGATGCCAGCTTGGTCTGTATTACAGAGAGCTGGCTGGATGAAGCTGGGAGGAGGATAGCAATCTCTCTCTGCTTTGTCTGCCTGAATTTTCTTAGTAGCAGCAGGTGAAACCGGAAGAGAAAGAAAGTGAAGTTGCAGTGGTCTCATTCTCTCCTTCCTCTCTCCCAAGTGGAGTGTATGTATCAGAAAGTGGGTGCCTAGGACAAAATGTGGGTATGCTATTCTGCTTATTAGTCAGATGCCTCCCTGCCTGAGCTAGCCAAACTGGTGTCAGAAGTGACACTGCAGTCTCCTAGGCCTGGCTGGGCAACTTCAACATCCATGGGTCAGTCCCAGCTGGTATCTTACCCCAAGCATACTATAGGACACAATCTGGAGCTGGTATTGTGCACTGGGTGGATTGATGGTGATCTGTGTATGAAGGGATCTGTGTAGTCCTGGTATCATGGATAGATCACTGCCTGGTGAGGTGGAATGAATCACTGGGAATCTGAGCCTCTGAAACAGGAGCAATTAAGATGATCCACTCCCAGAAGCTCTTGAGGAGTTGCTTGTCACTTCAGCAAGGGATCCTGCTGAGGTGCTGACTAGCTTCTGTTACTGGACGATGATTAGGCTGTGGACATGCTTGCTTTTATGGGTTCATGGGTGCAGCCAAGCAAACTCCCCAATTAGTAAAGCTGGTGGTGACACTGTGAATGGGATTGAGACCAGGGCTAGATTGGCAGAAAATATACACCAGGTTCTACGGAGCATGGGCTTGAGCACATTGGGAGAGCTATTCCATGGCAATGGTAGCGGTAAAGGAATGAGCTGCAATGGGCCAGATGAGAGTCAATCAACTGAAGCTGAATCCTAAGAAGATGGCGGTTCCCAAGTCCGAGTGTTCGGCAGGAGACCTGCTCTGGATGGAGTTGCACTTCCCCTGAAGGAGCAGATCTGTAGTTTTGGGGTACTTCTGGATTCATCTTTGTCCTTGGAAGCTTATGTGAGCTTGGTGGTTTGGAGTGCCTGGGATTAGCTTTGACTAGTTCACTAGGTATGATCATTCCTGGATAGGGGTATCCTGGCCACAGTAATCTATGCCCTGGCAACTTCCCAGTTAGACTACTGCAGTGCACTTTGTGTGGGGCTACCCTTGAAGATGATACATATGCTTCAGCAAGGGCAGAATGCAGTAACTAGACTGATAACAGAAATATCTTTTAGAACTCACATGACACCAGTTCTGAAGGATGTGCACTGGCTGCCAAGCCATTTCCTGTTGGAGTTCAAAGTGTTGATGATGACATCAATGGCTTGGGACCTGGATATCTGAAGGACCCCTCTGCAGTTCTAAGCTGATGGTGATGATAGTGGTGATGAATTGATTTAAAGAGACTTTTAACACAAAATTACTGTAAGGGAAAGGTCTTTTGACAATGAGTGTTGTACATAAAAGTGTGCTGCTTATATACCATCCCATAGTGCTTAAAGCTGTCACTGTGCAGTTTACAATTTAATTATGCAGGTTACACATTGCCCCCCCCCCCTCACGAGCCGGGTACTCAGTTTACTGATCTTGGAAGGATGGAAGGTTGAGTCAGGCTTGAGCCAGCTACTTGAGCCTGGGATCAAACTCAGGTCACGAGCAGAGTCTTCACTGCAGTCTTGCAGTTTAAACACGGTGCCATGAGGTTCCCTGTTGTTGCTGCTGCTGCTGCTGCTTTTGTTGGGCTTCTAAACTGTTTTTGATTGTTTGAATTCAGTACTTCTTTGCAATATATTCAATTGTTTTAAAATTAATATTAATACTATAACAGACTGTTTTTTAAGCCATAGGTATCTTAATTTGTCCTGTTAAGATGTCTTACATCATGCATTGTAAAAAAAGGTAGAATATAAATAAAATGAAATAAACAAGTCAAAAACACTGCTCAGTGTTGCTTATCATATCTTACAACGGATGATCTTATAACCTTATTTTATTTATTTATTTATTCATTTGATTTATACCCCCCCCCCCAGACAGCGTCTACTCGGGGCGGCTTACAAAATCATAAAATATCATAAAATGACAACAAAACATCACAATCAAAGTAAACGACATTCATAATCACAAAAAGATTTAAACAGTAATATAGAATGATCAAGATGGGGAATGAAAGAGCAGAAAGATAGAATTCAAGAATTGACAGGAGGGAAGGCCTGCCTGAAGAGCCAAGTTTTTAAATGGCTCTTAAAAACACCCAGTGAGGGAGCCAGGTGGATCTCTGATGGAAGTCAAGGGGCCACTGCCGAGAAGGCCCGGTTTCTTGTTCTTTCTTTCCGGGCCTCTCTTGGTGTTAGGCCCCTCAACCCACCCTCCTGGCTATGCCGAGTAATTCGGCACTGCTCCTCATCTATAGACATACCCATTCATGTCATGCACATTGTGGAAATGGTCATTGGACTACGTATCTTTAATATCCTTTATAAGAGCCAAATGAAACACTAGCCATGTTAGAAGAAGCTTTTTGCAGAAACCATGCTGTAGGGAACATGGTAGTATAAAGGTTCATTTTCTATTTTCCTTAAAAAAAGAGAGCAGACACTATTCTGTCCTCTGATATTACTAACATCTCAGGAAAAACAGGACCATGTGACCCAATTGTCTAATAATGGGAAGAATCTTCCTGAGTGCATTTAGAATTCATAAAAAAGCATTTGTTATAAACTGTGTGAGCTCCAGGCTCTAGAGTCTCGCCTCTAACCTCAACATATGCATGTGTATGCCCATTTTTGCACAAACATACAAAAACAAAAAACAAAAACCAGCCAAACTTTATTCCAAAATGCCCTTTCCAAGGAGTAAGGGAAAGCTCAAAGGACAGGTGTTTCCCCCACCACCCCCCTTTTTAAAAAGCACGGTTCCCTCCCCAGTGCGTCTGAAGTGACACATTGCAACTACAGGGGGCAATGCAAGCACATTGGTGGAGCTCCAGGCTCCATGTGCCGCTGTTATGTGCCAGATGCACAGAGCCCAGAGCTCTCAAGATGGAGAATCTATTGCACTCTGTTTACATAAAATAACTTATGATTAACTGCAAAGCCACATTGTGCTTTTCCCCTCTAAAAGTTCAGTTTCTCGCTCATCTTTAGTCTTCTTGAGTTGATTGGAAGAAGGCAGCAATTTATTTTATTCTGATCATTTGCGGTACTACACACAAAGCCAGGGAACATGTAATTTTTGATGGCATCAAAGTTGAAACAGGCTGGTGTTCATGTGAGACTCTCTGTATACTCTGACTACAATCTGTCAGTATTTCTGACATAATTTAATTTCTCCAAGTGCATTTCTTCCCGATATAATTTATATACCTTGAAATAAATCCCAAGTGTTGAAATTGAACTTGTACCTAAATTGTATTGGAATTTTCACAGTATCCATTTATTACACCCCAAAAGCGACAACACTGAATAAAAGGTAATTGTCATGACAATAAAACAGTATTTATATATTACATTATTCAGTTGCATTTGCTTTCACTGATTGGAAAGCTCTTTACAGGAGGAAAGCAGAGAATGAAAATAATGATAATTTCCATCTCCTCCAGTGTAATGCAGGGCTATGAGTGTAAGTTCCCCTGCCCCCTCTTCTGTAATACAAGATTATTTAGGAGAAACATAACTGAGCTACTATTAGCATGATTAGAGGAGATGCTCTTACAGCCTATTTTCTCTTATTTTCATTTTGTTTCATTGTAAAACATGTTTTAGACAATTACTATTTACCACAGATTTTTTTCAGAAGAAAAAAAAAGTAACATTCAACCTGAATGTTAAAATGCACTCTCTGTTTTGAAGCTGATAGAAATATCATTTAAATTGTACTCTTCATGTTAAAGTATAGCAGATAAATCACTTAGCAAATAAACACTCAGTCAGTTGCAGATTGGAAGCATCCATAGCTTTCTTGGAAACAGATGAATGTATAAATCCTACTTAGATGATATTATAGAATGTGAATATGACGGGTAGGCACAACCGGTGACTTTGAAATATTCTTGGGAACCATCAGATGGACTAATGGTGAATTGCAATGCTGATTTATGACAGCTGCGTAGCCAAAATCAAGCCATTGAGAATGGAGAGGGAGTCATCAGTAGATTTGGGGGTGCTCCAAGATTTGTAGTTGTAATATTGGGGGGGGGGGAGAACTTTAGGTGAAAAAACTACTCTGCACCAAACTCTTGAATGATGACCCAGAAGGGAATGCTCAGTGTCCACAGACAGAATGCCGAGTATTTCTGGGACAATGGTGAAAAAGCACAATATGAATTGTGAGGGAATGAAGTCTCCTGAAAGGAGCTTTGAATGGCTGACTGGAATATTTATTTGTTTTATTGTTTGTTTGTTTGTTTGAAACAATTTTACCTCACTTTTCTCATAAGAAAGGACCCAAGGCAATTTACATCATGAAAACACATCCTAAAGCTAAAAACAGTGAATTAATGAAATATTAAACAAATTAATAACATTATACGTATTAAAAACACTAGGTAAAGCCTTCCTAAAAACAATTTGGAAGCAACAAATTTCAAACCATTTCATTTAAAAACTTCTCCTAGACAGCTGGTCAATAAGGAAAAGCCTGCCTAAAGAGAAAGGTCTTTGCTTGTGAAAGGCGAGCAACAATTGGGCCATCTTGGCCTACTATGGTGGTGGCAGTGAATTCCAGAGTCTGGGAGCAGCGACAGAGAAGGCCCTCTCCTGTAATTGCATCTGTGAGCCCGGTAAGGCCGAAAGACAGGCCTCCCTGATGCTTCCCAGACAGGCTCATAGAGGGTGATACAATCTTTGAGATAGCTTGGATCCAAGCCATTCAGGGTTTTATAGGACTTTCAGGCTGCAAGACTGACTGTTGAACTTATTCAGTCACTATCGCGGAGCCTGCCTGCATTGAGTAGAACACACTAGCTCTGCTCCCTCCATCATTACTTTCAAGATAGTGAAGTGACAGTCTGAAGGTAAAGGAGTTGCTCTATCTGTGTAGCCTCGCTACATGATCCATACACCTTAATGCCTATCACTGTTTCCACACTAAAGTTTTTTTAAGCACTGCTAAGGCACAATGCTTCTTTTCTGTAATTAGCTGAAAGCAGAATTAAAGCTGTGGTTCTATATTGTTGGTAATATAGTTTGATATATTCCTTATAATAATCCTGCAGTGTGCATTTCCCCAGGGAAGCTCGTAACTATGTTTAGTTGGAAATAAGTTCCATTTGGTTCTACAAAATGTGGTTAGAAATGCTGCCTTCGATCCGTAAAGATCTCATTTGGTGTGGATTAAAGTAGTTCCTGATTCTTCTCAATGTTTGAAACTACCTATCAAACCAACTACTACCTAATGTATTTTGGGTAATATATAGTTATTAGTGATCCCCCCCGGCCATCATTTTATGGACTTCTGTCCTTAAACTGTATTGAAAAATACCAGCAAGAAGTACACAACCATATAAAAAACTTCATGAAGATGTGTCAGAGTAGATCTACACAGACACAGCAGGAGACTTGACCTGGGGTCTTCTACCCAATGCAAAATATATAAACCAAACAAATGTTAGCTATCTCATGGTCCAGGGCATTGGCACTATGATGTCTGGAAGGCATGGTTAGGGCATCTCCATCTCTAGTCCATATGCCACTGATACATCAAGATGTTTCCTATGAAAAGTACAGTTCCCTAGCAATCAGCTGGATAATGCCATCTGCCTGTTTTGGATATTAAAGCCCTTGACATTTGCTCTACAAATATGTTCTAAAAGCCAACAGTCATATCATCTTTGATGTTTAGTAGCAACCAGATTCTCTCACCTTGTATTTATTCATTGTTACTTCAGCTTTGTAGGGAACACAGATCTTCTGATTGAGGGAGTCACCATGGGTGCAGCTCCATAATATGCTAACATTTCTATAGCTGGGTTCCTGCAAGGCTTTTTCGGCTCCAGAGTCCTGGTACTTCAGATACAGTGGTGCATCGCAAGACGAGTGCCCAGTTTAATGATGAAATCGCATCACGATGAACTTTTTGCAATTGCAAAAGCGATCGCTTTACGATGTTTTAAATGGGGTTTTTTCGCTTTGCGATGATCGGTTCCCTGCTTCGGGAACCAATTCTCGCAAAATGACAATTTTCAGCCAGCTGATCAGCAGTTTCAAAATGGCCACCGGGTTAAAAAAAATGGCTCCCCGCTCTTTTCTGGGATGGATTCCTCGCTGCACAGGCAGCGAAAATGGCCGCGCTATGGAGGATCTTCGCTGGACAGTGAGTTTCAAGCCCATAGGAATGCATTAATCAGGTTTTAATGTGTTTCTATGGGCTTTTTTATTTTGTATTACGTTTTCGTTCTACAGCGATTTCGCTGGAACGAATTAACATCGTAATGCGAGGCACCACTGTACTTTGATGGAATGTTTTCCTTCTGGACAATAAGAGCTTGAGAAATCCAATGAGAACTTCAGTAACTTTCACCACACCATCTACCTGAGCCTAAACCAGTCTATACAGCATATTTAACATCTGGACATTGTTGTGCATACATACTGCACATGTGTACACCTCTTTGTAGTATGTGTTTCCAGAATCTTCCCCAAACACACTCCAATACAACAATGTGCCTAGTCAAGCCCTGTAACACAAGTGCTGGAGACATTGCTACCCCAAAAGTGAAAAAGACAGTAAGATCAGAGTGCTGCCTAGCAATAATCTGTTACAGGACAGAACTTGGAAGAAAATATGACAGGAAACCACTTGTCACCTAAAACACAGCCAGAAAATGATTATAACACATCATCGTGGATGTACAGCACATTCTATAAAGTGATGCTTCATTCTCACAGGTCTTGGATAAAGGCCCAGAACTTGCTTGCTGAATAGCTGCTACTTGATAGAAGTAGTAGGCTACATAAGAAGAGGCTTAGAAACACTATTCAGCATTTGGGAGGTATTTGGGTTGCCTAGCAGGAACCCTTGGTGTCTCTTGAGATTCCAGGGTCAAAACCTGATACTTTATTGTGTCACAGAGAGTGTTTCTGCTTGTGATGCCAGAGAAGGAAGACCTTTTGACAAGAGTTGTAAAATTGTTTGTATGTGACCGGGGCTGGCCTTATGGGTGGATGAGGTTGGTTCCATAGGATTGCAAGCTGTCTAGGCAGGACATATGTCCTCCTTTAGGAAGGCCAGTCCTCTCTTTGAAAAGCTTTCCTCCTTTTTGGTGACTTGCAAGTACCACCAATGAATTTCCCTGGCCAAGCAAGGAATGTAGGGGCTTTGATCAGTAAACATGTCCATTTAGCCCTCTCTCATCTTTTAAGTAAATAGTTGGGGAGGGTCATTTTGTAAGAAAATACACAAACCACACCTATATTGATGAGCAGCAGGAAAGGTATGCCATGTCAATTCTGTATGAACTTCAGAACTGAGGTGAGTCCCAGGAGTAGACATTCTGAAAGCCCTCTTCAGACCGTTCTTCTGAAGTGACTTGTTAATTGCCTAGCTATTAACTGCAGTGATTTCTGTTTATTTTTTACATACAATACATTCATTTTCAGTACGCTGCAGAAAATACAAGGCACTAGACATTTCACAGAATTATTAAACATATGCCTTATGTATTTTTTTGATTATATCTCATCTTTCTCTCAATGCTGTGCCCCAAGGTGGTTACCTTGTCACAATCCTGTGCAATATGGTAAAGCAGTAGTATATTTCCATTTAAACTACACTAAGAATGCCTGACTGTGATGATACTGGCTTATAGTTTAATTGTAATTGTAATTTAAATTGTAGTTTAAATTACCATTTGCAATTTTTTTTTTTGCAAAAATTATTTCCCTTTTTGTGAAGAATGTCCTCCTTTTTGGCATTCTACATTGTCCTCCATGGCTTCCATCTTTGTGATGGCTTTACTTCTTTGGGTAACTGGAGCAGTAGCAACCCAAGCTGTGGGTGACATCAGGCTGAGCTCAGCAGCTCTCTCTCTCTCTCTCTCTCTCTCTCTCTGTGTGTGTGTGTGTGTGTGTTGAATGTACTCTTTGCAGAGACATCAGTGAGATCCTAGAACTGTAGGTGTAGCAGCAAGTGAGAGGTAGCTTGCTTTTCGGCTTATTTGTGTGTGTGTGTGTGTGTGTGTGTGTGTGTGTGTGTGTGTGTGTGTGTGTGTGTGTGTGTGTGTGTGTACACGTGTGTGTAATGCCTAGGAGAAAGGGACCATGATGTTTTGCAATCCTGCACATACCTGTTGGTGACGCTGTACAGTTGCAGGGTGGCCTTAGGATGGGACGGAGACAATTTGCCTCAAATACATCCAAAGCAAGGGGTGCCTGCCCTCATATGGCTCGCTAGAATTTTTGATATTTTACTTAATGCTTTTGTGAAGAGAGGAAATGGTGTATTAGATTGTAGGATGATGCTAAATCTCAATATGTACTTTTGACTTTCATGAGTCTTCTCCCTTCCCATGATGAAGTAAATATTTTATATAATTGTGGGTGAATCTGAACAAATACTAAGTTCAGGCTTAAGGCTTTGGTGTGCATTCAGTCAAGTCAAATGAATTATTTTTTGCTCCAAAGTTAAGCTGCCTGTGAAATATATATTTTAAAGGCGAGAAGGAAGGGGCCTACTAATTAACTAGATCTATGACCCTGCTGTAAGGGAGTCTAAATCAATCACAACAGGGTAAGATCTTTCTTCATATCTGGGCAGCAATAGAGGTAAAATTGGTCAGCCAGGCTTATGGCTGTTCCCAGGCCAAAGCAGTCTCAGTTATACAGTTTGTTGTGAGGGAAGGATTTAATGAGGACAATGCCAGCTTCGCAATCAGAAGCTGAAAAGTTTTTATCCTGGCAAAGATACATTTCTTCAAAGCTGCTGTTCCTGTACAATCAAGTGTGCTTGGAAATGAAGCTGGTCGTTTATCTCCCAATGAGCAATCATCAAATAAAAGCAAGATAATGTGCAACTCAGAAAAAAACAAGGAACACATTACCTGCAACTAGTTACTACCAAGCACCCTCCATCCCATATTAGGCATCCTATTCAATAAAAAAATGTTTGGCATGCCTGGGTTGGGATTATGAGAATTAATCTTCTTAGTGATGAACATTTTAAACACTGTTGTCAGCTTGTTAAAGAAATCTTAGTCAACTGTAGCTTGAATTGCAGTCAACAATTCCAAGTACAGTATGTATTCATTTAATATTGTATAATAAATGTAGATCTCTGGGCATTTAATGTGAGAAGAATATTTGTAAAGGAAAAAGGATTTTTTGTTTTTATATATGCTTTTAGACATGTGTTGCAGGAGGCATCATCATACAGAAGAGGCATTCTTCCTTCTGTCTTTCTCAAGAGAAAATGGAGAACTGAAAACAGAGCAATGGAACAAATCATACCTTTTCCTTGAGACGTGGTCTTGTGCATCCATGTGTGGATAATCTGGAAACGATTTTCCTTGTAATGGATGAAAAGACCACTTCTATTGCTATAGATGTGGCTCTGAAGATCCAACAGAAATTCTTACTGAAAGAAATGGGGGAAATCTCATTTTCACTGATATGCCTTCCAGCCCCATGCTTTTCTTCTGGAGCAGCTTTTTGGTGGGAAGACAGAGGGTCTTGTTTTAGAAAACAGCTATGAAAACCTCCACTGCTTCATCTGGTGAGACTGTTCCATGAAGGAACTTCCACCCCAGAGCAGTATGGATCGCAGCCAACTATATTTTTTCAAACTATTGCTTACAGTAAAAGCATTTAATCTGCCACTCAGTTTTTCAGGGACATTCTTTTTTAAAAAAATGGGATGTTTTTATTCAGTTCATGTAACCAATTAATAAAAGAAATCAGACAGCCCTAATTTTAGGATAGCCAAAGCATTAAAGAGCATACTTCCAAATAAATGCCAACATTTAAAAAAAAAAAATCCACAGAAAGCAACCAAAATTGGTTTGGAAAGCATAAATGGAGGCTTGAAGATACTTAGAGGATAGGTAAAGGTTCCCCTTGACAATTTTTGTCCAGTCGTGTTCAACTCTAGGGGGCGGTGCTCATCCCTGTTTCCTAGCCATAGAGCCAGTGTTTGTCTGAAGACAATCTTCCGTGGTCACATGGCCAGTGCGACTTAGACACGGAACGCTGTTACCTTCTCACCGAGGTGGTCCCTATTGATCTACTTGCATTTGCATGCTTTCGAACTGCTAGGTTGGCGGGAACTGGGACAAGTGACAGGCGCTCACTCCGTTGCATGGATTCGATCTTGTGACTGCTGGTCTTCTGACCCTGCAGCACAGGCTTCTGCGGTTTAGCCCACGGCGCCACCACGTCCCTCTTAGAGGATACTTATGTACAAACATAAGGTAAAAGAAAAAAAGGAACCTTTATCATTATATGGGAGACTCCTCACACCTGATTTAAAATCTCAATATTCCTTCCTTTTTTGAAACATTAAAAGCCTAGTTTAATGCATGTATAAGGTGGCACTCAAAGTGCTGTGGAACAAATTTGAAATGAAAACAGTGAGCATATACCAGTCAAAACTATTACTGTTAAATTCTATTAGTTTCACGTGCATAGATTTCTCCAACCCACATTCAGATAAATAGGTATTGGTGGGACTGAAACTTCCTTAATTTTGACTAGATTCTATCTTGAGGAATGAATGAAAAATGCTTTTTCATATATTGGAGGTTGGTGGTTTTTGCGTGCATTGTGCTCAGGATTCAAGTCTCAAAATCTTTTTTAAAACCATTGTTATGTACCATCAAATTGCCTCTGACTTATGGCAGCCCTATGAATGAGTGCTCTCCAAAATGTCCTGTCCTCAGTTGCCCTGCTCAGCTCTGTAACCTCAAGCCTGTGGCTTCCTTCAGGGAGTCAGTCCATCTTGCATTTGGACTTCCTCTTTTCCTGATACCTTCCACCTTTCCAAACATTATTGTCTTTTCCAGAGAATTCTGCCTTCTCCTGATGTGGCAAAATAGGATAGCCTTCGTTTCAACTTTTTTACCTCCATAGAGTGTTCAGGCTTGATTTACTGTAATCTAGGATCCAATTGTTCATCTTGCTGGAAGTTCAGGGCACCCATAAAGCTCTCTTTCAGCACCGCATTTTAAAACAATCATTTTTTTTCCTGTATGCTTTCTTTGCTGTCCAGCATTTAGACACACATAATGATTGGGAATACAATCCTGTCAATGAGCTTGGTCTTGATTTCCAGTGACACATCCTTACACTTGATGATCTTTTCCGATTCCTTCATTGCTGCCCTTCTGAATCTCAGTCTTCTGATTTCTTGGCTGCATTCTCCATTTTGATTGATAGTTGAACCAAGGTGTACAAAATATTTCATTATTTTGAATTCATTGTCAACATTAAGGTTTAGTTTTTCTATAGTCATGATTTTTGCCTTCTCATGCTCAACTGCACTTTCTTCTTTCACTTCCAATCTAAGTTGTTTCAAGTTATTGCTGCTTAAATTGATGTTTCTGACACCAATTTTCATTCTTCCTTCATCTGAATCTAATCTGGCTTTCCATATGATATGTTATGTGTACAAATTGAGGATAAAATAAGAGGATAAAATTTATAAGAGGACAATATTCACCCTTGTCTGACATCTTTGCCTATAGAAAACCATTCTGTCTCTCCATATTCTGTCCTAATGGTAGTTTCTTGTCCACAGTAAAAGATACATATCAAGACAATCGAATGTCCATTTCTTTCAGAACAATCCATGGTTTTTTATGGTCCGCAAAGTCTAATGCTTTGCTGTAGCATAGACTGATCTTCTGAAATTCTTTGGTGCTTTCCAGTAGCCAGTGGATATTTGCAATATGATCTTGAGTGCCTCTTCTTCTTCTTCTTCTTTTTGAATCCAGCTTGAACCTCAGGCATTTCTTGCTCCATATAAGATCCTTTGTTGCATTAGGGACCAAAATTTCAGAAACTAGTTTTTTCCTGATTTAAAAGCCACATTGTAATGATGAACATGCACATAGAACTTGAATAGGTTGTTTGTTTATGGCTGAAAGGAAACCTGATTTTTATTAGAAGCAGAAGAATGTAGGATGATTCAGGATGTCATAATGATTCATGTAATAGCAATGGCTAATTGCCTCTATTTGTTTAGTTGGTTAGATATAAATAAACATAAATAAGAATATCATCATTTTGAAATATGTATTGTTCCACTTTCTATGTCTGAAAAACAGGTATACTTGTGATATGCATATTAATACAAGGAAAGATACAACAGAATTCATAAATGCACAGACCCAACTGTTAATAAGAGTTTCTATTGTATGAGATACTAGCAAATGGTTTGATTGTGTTGTGTGGTGGTTTCTCTTCAAGGTTTCTTAGATTACAAGATGAAAAGACAGTAGAAAACTAAACAGGCAGTGGTACATTACTTTCACATGGATATCTGAGCACAAGAAATTCTACAGTGCATCCATACAGGGCCCACTTAGGGCAGAACCATTAAAATTGTTGGCCTAAATGTAACATCCTTTCTGACCGAGAGCTCTTTGTACTGTCCCCAAACTCTGCTCTGGGGGATTTAGTGGCCATGCAGTTTTGGAGGCCTCACATGGGAGTTTAGGGGAAAGGGGGAATTTCTCTACCCAGTTCTATTGGACAAAACCATTCCATCAATAGAACAACCCTGTTAGATCCTGACTATGTGGGACTTAAGTTAACCATTACTAGCTTGTCATGTTGATTTCAATAGGTCTAGCAGTTTAAATTGCATTGACTGCAATGGATCTACATTTGTTGTTGTTGTTTAGTTGTTAAGTCATGTCCGACTCTTCGTGACCCCATGGACCAGAGTATGCCAGGCCCTCCTGTCTTCCACTGCCTCCCAGAGTTTGGTCAAATTCATGTTGGTAGCTTTGATGACACTGCCCAACCATCTCGTTCTCTGTCGTCCTCTTCTCCTCTTGCCCTCACACTTTCCCAACATCAGGGTCTTTTCCAGGGAGTCTTCTCTTCTCATGAGATGGCCAAAGTATCTACATTAACAAAGGATCTACATTAACTAAGATTAATTCTGGATCCAGCTACGGTCTTTCACGAAACAAAGTAAGAGGACATTGGTCACTCTTTCATACAGTTTCCCTAATATGTCATAGAAACCATTTCCCACAAAAAGTATGTTAGTGTTAAAATTTGGGTTTTAAGATTTCATTGTTGTAGGATGTGCCTATAGGGTAACATTCCTTTCAGTTTAGATGAGGAAGCTAAGAGTTTGAGTGATACCTCATACATATTGATGCTGTGAGGGGGAATTTTACCTTTCAGGGATTAATCCTGTATGCTTTACATCAAGAGAGAATATTTTAATTTCTGCTGGACAAATATGCCTATCTGTTTCTATTGAAATGAAATCCAATTCAGTTTTTCTTAAATAATTACAAAGAAAAAAAGATAACATATTTTGTGTAATCACTATAGCCGGCATAGTCAGAAATCATTATCTTAAAAGTGTAATAATAAAGGGGCACAGGCCAAGGCACTTTATAGTATTTTTACTTTTCAGCCTTATGGAAATACATGTGCTTCACCAGCAATATCCATATGCAGTGCAATATATGTCTCTTAGCAAATGCAGCTAAAAAAATTCTCTTGGGAGAAACAATATTTTTTTAAAAGACCTGCTCTAAAATCAAAATTGAATTATCTTCGTCAATATTTCTTGCTTTTAATTTTAATGGCAAATATTAATAGGGCCCTCTAAATAAAAATGGGGCTGAACTGGATCCCCCCTTCCTCATCTTTTGTTGTTGCAGTGCTGTTTGTATTTACATCCAGTCATTTATTGCCCATTAAAGAAGTAATGCTATGTTAATGTAAGGGAAAAAATCAATGCTACTCAGATCAGTAGCTGTGGGGAAATAGTGCAGCAGCTGGTTTGCAAACAGCAAGCCCACATAGATCAATGAAATTACAAGCTAAATCTGCTGATGCTCACAAACTGCTCCAGCATTGTGAAGTCTAACCTTTCTCAAGTTCAAGATCTCAGGCAAGCCAGCAATTTCTAAATGAAAAGGAGAGGTGGGGCGGAGAAAGAAAGTGAGTGAGTAAGAGAGAGAGAGAGAGAGAGAGAGAGAGAGAGAGAGAGCACATCTTGGTCTACTCGTGGAATTTTCATCATCACATGTAATATTCTGATTTTGAAGTTATCACTGTAACTGCACCTTTGTACAGATACAAAAGCTTCTGTAATCTCTAAGTGAGAAATGCTGCAATCTGTACACTTGGGAGATTTTCTTCTTTAAAAATCTTCAAATCTGTCACATATTACCTTGAACTGTAACACTGGAGGGGTAGAGGGCACTTTCATAATGCGTTTGGTAATGTGAATTCCAGAAAATAATTTATCAATGAACAACAGGAGGACTTCTGGGATGTGCTCAGTGCCTTTTGTTTCATGCTTTGAGTTGTTAGAGCTTTTTTTTAATTCTGTGGAATCAAACACGGGCGCATTGCAAGACAAAGTCTTTGATATTTGACATACATTTCCCATGGCAGGACAACACAAGAAAAGCAACCATGACACATATATGTGTGTGTGCGCATGCATCCACACATGCACACAAATGGACTAGAACTCAGGAGACCTGAGTTTGATTCCTCTTATCAGCCATGGAAACTCACTGGGGAGGTGGAACTGGAAAAACCAGTCCTTTATGTGTATTTGTGTATATATTTTATATACAGTGAGAAATATAATGTTGCTCTTCCTTATGTTTTCATGGTATGGGGAATGTATTAACAGGATCAGAGAATCTGATTTGCAATATTTTCATTGATGAGTTAAAGAAATGTTTTCTAATGGTTGTTGTGGATTTTTCAGGTTCTTTGGCCGTGTACTGAAGGTTCTTCTTCCTGACATTTCACCAGTCTCTGCACAAAAAAAGACCAGCTAATGACAATCACAGTAACAGATAATCTCTCCCCCTTATCACAACAAAAACACGCTGATCACCCTATCTCCTGGAAAAAAAAGAAAAAAAGACAAAAGCTGTTCCCATAGCTATAAATACGCAACTATCCAACAAACAGCAACAGAGCATGGACAGAGTTCCTACTCCAGTCCTTTGAAGATGCCAGCCACAGAGACTGGTGAAACATCAGGAAGAACAACCTTCAGAACATGGCCAAAGAGCCCAAAAAACCCACAACTACCCTCAGATCCCGGTCGTGAAAGCCTTCGAGAATACAAATGTTTTCTACTTTGCTCCTAAGTTTCCTTCACATTTACTTTGGCACATGGTGCGTAAGGCACAGGATATCCAGCTGTTGTGTGTACAGTTGTATGAGTGTGAATCAGGAAGTCTTTGTAGGTGTCAGTCTTTGCATTGTGATTTCCCATGCCTGCAAAGTTTTTTTAAAATTTTGGAGTATATGTGCTTCCTACCAAAATATGCAGCCATATTGTATGTATCTGTTCTGTAAACAACTACTTTGAAGGGGATTGAAGGGAAATGAGGGGTGTGTGTGTGTTGGAGAATGGACAAAGAAATAATATGGAAAAATGCTTATTTTTTGAACAATATGCTGTGTGTTGTCATGCTGTATTCGTGTTGAAAGTCTGTGTGATATTGTTGCTTGGTGACAGGTTCTGAAAGAGAAAAGCCCTATTCAGGCATTCGTAAGCCATACCTGAGGAAAAGTAGTGTGCTAAACCGCCCCCCCCCTGTGAATTTAAAGAGGAAAGTTCCCATTATATACATAGGTTCTCCACAAGATTGAGAATCCCCCCAAAATAATGTGCCCCTCAATGAGATGATCATTTTAAAATTCCTAGATTGGGCCAGACCAAGTCAATTCAATCTGATTGGTCTGAGCAGCTTTAAACCCTGATTGGCAGAAAGGTCTGTCTAGATCTGTTTGATAGCAACAAAAGGTTTTACCAGACAGGAGCAATAAAAGTCTGTCTCCAAGCAACTGTTATTCTCTAAAGACACTCAAAGCAATCACTCAGCATTTATTGAATGATCTCTCAACCTTTCGTAACTATATCCCTTTTTTGTAAACCAGAAACATAAATCCCTGTACCATGTTCCTGTTCCAGTGGTGCTTCTGGAAAAAAAATATGTAATCTAACCAAAGATTATAAACTAACTAAATTAATGGAAACCCTTTTGCAAAACTGCAAGTTTTTGTGAACTTTCCAGAATAATTCAAAAGCATGGCCTACTCCAGGGCAGTATACTAGCTCTTTTTGTTTGTTTGTTTGTTTAATGTCCACACCAACAGTCAACTATTTCCTCAAAGCACCAAAATATTTATTGACACTGATAGTCTTGGACTTGCTGCTCGGTTGGACAAGTTTCTAATGATAGAACATCTTCTGACAAATGCATTAGAAGAATTTGGTGCATATTATGATAGAAATCAACTTTAAACTCAACCTTACTAAGACTCAAACATGTGTCTTCTGTCTGAAAAATAAGCAGGCACCTCAGGAAACTCAGGTTACCTTGAAAAAAATCCAACTAAATCATTGTTTTGCCCCTAAATACCTAGGTGTTTCTTGGATTTTACACTGACCTATAAGAAAAACTGCCTAAACACAAAGCAAAAGGTTTGCATAAGGAACAATAGTCTTTAAAAGTTATCAGGAACCAGTCGTAGCATAAAACCACAAACTACAGCTTTGCCCCCATGTTACTCTGTAGGAAAATATGGTGGTCCCATGTGGTTCAACCCATGTAGAACAAGTGGATGTAGCACTGCTACATGGAAGAGGGGAAGGCCTGCCGGAAGAGCCAAGTCTTCAACTTGTTTTTTTAAAATTCCCAGTGAGGGTGCCAGTTGGACCTCCGGGTGTAAGGTGTTCCAAAGATGAGGTGCTGCCACCAAGAGGGCCCGGTTTCTTATTCTCTCCTTCCGGGTCTTTCTCTCAGTTAAGCCCCTCAGCCGCCCAGTCTGGCTTGACCAAGTGAAAGTCACTCTGCCACATATTGAGGCCCTAAATCTTGTAGGGCTTTATACGTAAGCATTAATACCTTGAAATCAATGCAGAAATGAATGGTTAACCAGTGTAAAGCCTCCAGAGTGGGAAAAATATATTGATATCTTTTCACCCCAGTTAATATTCTAGTGGCTGTGTTCTGGAGCATTTGCAGATTCTGCATCAGTCTTAAGGGCAGCCCCATGTAGAGAGCATTGCAGTAGTCTAATCTTGAGACTATGAGAGCATGGACCAGAGTGGTAAGTGACCCAACATCAAGACAGAAGCACAGCTGGGCAATCTGCCAAAGATGTAAGTGGGTGGAACGGACCACAGATGCCACCTGGGACTCCATGGTAAGTGCTGGGTCAAGATGGACCCCCAAGCTGTGGACCACACTCTTTGTGGTGAGAGTTGCCCCCCAAAAGACAGCAAGCTTCCCAAATCACTGATAGAAGGGCCGCCAACCTCAGGACTTCTGTCTTATTCCATTCTCCTGCATCCATTGCTGTACAGCCCCCAGGCAGTGCTCAAGGGATGCAACAGCATCCACTGTTTTTTGGGGAAAAAAGGAGATGTAGAGCTGCATTTCATCAGCATACTGGTGACATGAAGCACCACACCCCCTGATGACCCCACCCAGCAACCTCATATAAATATTAAACAGCATTGGAGAGATGATCAAACCTTGCAGCACCCCACAATTAAGGAGCCACGGGGCCGATACATTCTCTCCAAGCTGGACTCTCTGGGAACAGTCCTCCAAGAAGGATTGAAGCCAATCGAGAACAAGGCCACCAATCCCCAACTCGGAGAGCCTCCCTAGGAGGATACCGTGGTCGATGGTATCAAAGGTGGCTGAAATATCAAGGAGAACCAACCAGGACATTTTGCCCCCATCGGCCTCCCTCAAAAAGTCATCAAGTAGGGCGACCAATGCTGTTTCTGTGCTATGGCGTGGCCTGAAGCCGGACTGGAATGGATCCAGGGCATTGGTTTCATTCAAGAGAGCCTGTAGCTGATCAGCCACCACCCTCTCTACTACCTTGCTAAGGGAAGAAACATTGGTGGTGGGCCTATAATTACCAATATCGTCCGCCGCCAGGCTCGATTTCCTCCTAATGGGCCTAATGAGTGTCTCCTTGAGGGCAAGGGGAACCCTGCCTTCCTGGAGACACCCATTTATTATAGCATTGGCCCATTCAGTTGTTACAGGCCTGGCCACTTTGATTAGCCAAGCCGGGCAAGGGTCAAGGGAGGAGGTGGTGGCATGACAGCAGTCAAGCACCTTGTCAACCTCAAATGACGTCACCAGCTGAAAGTGGGTGATCTTCATCGGACATGACAGAGGACTGGATGTCTCTGCTCGATCTACTGGTTTCAAATAGGGGGATAGGTCCTGGCGGATGGCCTCCACTTTCAATTTTAAAAAGGCTGCAAATTGGTCAGGTGAGATACTAGGGGGAGGCCAATCACTGTGACCAATTCCAGACAGGTCACGTATTATACAGAATAGCTCCACCTGCTGGTTAGAAGTTTCGCTTATCTGGAAAGCAAAGTGAGGCCTCTTTGTAGCCTCTATCTTAGAAAGATAAAAGTTGGATGTGATCTTGACGGATTTTAAATTATTTCCTGTTGGGTCTCGCCTCCAATTGCTCTCTATTCTTCTCTTAATTTGCTTCATAGCTCTCAGCCGCTGGTTGAATCAGGGCAATGAACGAGCAATGCAACAGAGAAGATGTTTAGGAATGATCGTGTCTACAGCCCTAGTGGCGGTGGCAAACCATCTGTCAACCAGAGCTTCAACAGGGCTGACAGCTAGATCAATCATTATCCCTTGCATGGAATCCTGGCATCCAGTAGGATCCAGTAGTCTGCAAGGGTGGACCATTAAATTAGGTCCCAGCTCCCTGTGAAGGGAGAGGGCCACTGTGAGGTTGCATTTAATTAGGTGGTGATCCAACCATGACAAGGGGACAGACACAAGGTTAGTCACCATCAGACCATGCTCTTCATTGATAAAATCAGTTACACAACAGGCATTATACCAGATGGCATATAGTTACAAATAGCAACTGATAGTGAACAACTCAAAGCATCTACATAAATGCATATCCACTCTTCTGCTACCATCCCGACCCTGCTACACTAAAACAAAGTTTCTTCAGAACATCTTATGAATCTTGAAAAAGCAGCCAAGAATGCTAGGAATTTGACTGTGGAAAATGCATGGAACTCAAGGAAAGTTGCATGGAGAACTAGGTAACTTGGAAATGACTCAATAGGCTAGGATCTGGAGTTGGCAGAAACAAAGTAAACCTAAGAAAATGGGATTTTTGTACTGACACAGTCCTTTGAAGGTGTGGAGATCAACAGAAAACTTTATAATTAAGTCAGTGTACTTGATGCCCTTCAGCAAGCATGCACTATGTCAGCTTTTCTAAATGTTGTTGATGTTGCCCATCATTGGGCAAATATTTTGACATATTCATTAATTATACTATGATGTATCTGACATGAACAAAGAAAGACCTGCATGTTAACAGTTTGGTCTGTCTCAGGTGGTTTGGTTCCATGTTACTCCCCAGCCAAAGCACCACAAGACATTGAGGTCTGCGAGTTTAAGTGGCAGTAAATATGAGTTAAGAGAAGGAGATAATAATTGTGGAGAGTCCCACAGAATCAATTTATTTATATTTTAAGAGAAAGTGTTTGTAAAGGGTAGGATTTAAGACAATACTTACCTCCCACACACTTTCCAGCACAGTATGTCCATCTAGTTTCTTTTTTCTGATAAAAACTACAGGAGATTTAATACTGTATCACTTTATTAATTCATTCCCTTTTAAAAAAGGTGTACTTTATGTAAAGATGGTTTTAAAATGTACACATTCTTGCCTAAAATATTTTATAATATCAGCATAGACATTAGAAATAAACACTGAAAGTTGGAATGAGCTTCACACTCCTGAAAATTCCTTCTCCTTCTCTAGAACTGCTGAGTAGCTCAGTTGTTTAGGTATCTGGCTGTGGAACTAGAGGCTGAGGGTTCAGTTCCCCACGATGCCTCCTTGATAGGGAATGGATTCAATGATCCATAGGGTCCCTTGTAACTCTGCACTTCTCAGATTATTATTATTAAAAACAAATTAAAATGTCAAGATAATTCAACTATTTTTGATCAGAAGCAGACTATTTTATTAGTGTTTTCTTGACCATTTGCTAGATATTCTTTTGTACATGTGGTGGGGCATAAATTTCATGCACATACGTAAGTGCTGCACTGATTTTCTCCACAGTGACGGAAAATTTGTCCCATATCCAACTAACTCCATTTTACTTGATTATTCTTTGATCTTCGTCCTTCACTTCAAAGTTTATTAAGTGACTTCCAGATGGTCCAGCTAGAGTCTTGTCCTGGTGGGAGACACGCTTCAGCATTTATCCAATCAGCAATGTGTGTTATTTTTTGTTTTCCATAGGTTTAGTTTAGCCTAGCCTCTTCTGGCTTAATATTTAGAGCCTATGTGTGCAGAAAACTTCTCCTCAATTTCAGCCATTGTTTAGGGGGCTGGTGCCCATGAAGTGGATGGATCTGGTGCTGTATCACTTTATTTCATGCATTATTTGCTAACATCTCTTGACGTACTTATGGAGGGGCAGTGCCAGTCAAATAATTGACTTCCTCAGCTGGTTTCAACAGGCAGCCAGTAATAATCCTGCCACTTGTTTGGTAGGTACTAACTTATACCATACGGCACTAGCATATTCTGCTCTGGAGTAGCACAGGGAGAAAGCTGTTATTGTTTGTGGGTGTGCACTCCAATCTGACCCAGTCAGTTTCCTAAGTATATTATTTGCAGTAGCAATTGTCTGTTTGGTGTTCAGACAATTTTTGGGGAGGGGGTAGGTCAGGATTTGATTGAGAGTGATGCCCAAATACTTTGGAGACGGGCAATATTCCAAAATCTCACTTTCCCATTTAACCCGAAGCTTCCTCTCTGCTTCTCTGTTCTTTGAGTGGAAGATACAAAACTGTGTTTTCAAAGGATTTGTTTTCAGCTGGTTGTTTTTATAATATAAGGAAAGCTCTTCTAATGCAGAGGTTGGCTGGTCCTCGACAGCCTCAAAGGTTTCCCCCTGGACTGTCAAGTCAAATACAACTAAAAATGTAGTATGGTAAAATAACACTCTCTGGCAAAAGAATTTCCAGCAGTGAGAATAATAAAAGCAGTTAACTTCAGAATACACAGCTCATAAACAGTGATTGAATACAATAAAACAGAATTTTAACTGCTTTCCCACGGCATTCTTTAAAGACCTGGGAGGAACCTTTAGGAGTTTGAACTGAAAATGACCATAACTAAAATGATAGGTATGCTTCTCAGAGGAGAACAAGTACAATGTTCTCACTTACAATCGCCCGCCTCATTTCATGTGGTGGGATATCTGGAGCAGAGCCCTTGAAAGGGATCTCTAGATTCGGGCAGGTAAAAATGTGGGAACGAGTGATCTTTCAGGTATCCTGAGTCCAGGCTAGACTATGTATAATGCTAGGCTTCAGAACTGGTGCATCCGCTTATGAAATCTGTGACATTTTGTAATACCTGGTGTTAGTTGTTATAATGGTGGAAGTTACAGGCCAAGCTTTAGTTGTGTGCCACTAGCTTTACTCAACAACCAGAACCCAAGATGAAAAGATAGATTCAGCTTATCGTGTGTGTGTGTGTGTGTGTGTGTGTGTGTGTGTGTGTGTGTGTGTGTGTGTGTGTGTGTGTGTGTGTGTGTGTGTGTGTGTGTGTTGTGTGTGTGTGTGTGTGTGATATGAGTGTTGTGACAAAAGTGTGTCTCTTCTGAATACAGTTAAGTAGCAGGTAAAGTTCTGCTCTAGTATGTGGATCTCATTTCCCCACTATGTGGTGACTGTTTACTTCTGTTAAAGGGGTGGAGATCTTTTCAGGGTACTTCACAGCAGTCCAGAGAAGGACAAAACGTAAGTTTCTTTCTTTTTTCTACACTGCTTTGTGTTTTCCCAAAGAATGCAAAGGGGTTTAAAAATAAGGGAGTACCAGCAAAGGTTGTTTCTTCCCTTTTCCACCAGAATCCCACCACTAGATAAGATCAGGTTTCCAAGAGGTCCTTAAACATTCCCTGTCATGGACCCATCTCCTATGTCACTTTGAAAATGTTATCAGGTCCCCAGTAGCATCACTCTAGGAGAGTGGTTCCCAACCTCGGGTCCCCAAATGCACAAGCATTTTTTGCAAGCGCAGTTGATCAGAACTAGAGATGGGATATTCGTCTTCGTCTCCCACAGGTGGCTGGGCTGGCTGGACCCTCACCCCCCAGAACCAGGCCATCCACTTACTGCTTGTAGCACACACAGCCGTTGTCATTCACGCCGTGCCAATTGCAGAAGTAGTCCAGCTGGGGCTTCCCTGCCTCCTTGTGCTGCTGACCAATCCGGCAAGGAGGTGGGATGACAAGTCTACTCGCTCAGCTTCTCAGTGGTCAGCAGCACAGCGCCATGTGGTAAGTCAACCTTGTGCACCACATGCCATGTGCACCACAAGTGGTAAGTCAACCTGGAATATTGGAACCTGAAGTAGGGTAACAGCCAGCAAATGTAGAATATGTCCAGAATCTTCAGACCTAGTTAACTGCATTAGTCGACTGTTCAGCTCAAAAGTCTCAGACCTCCTAGTTCCTTTCACCGGAAAGTTCAGAGGTTCTCCAGCAAGCCTGGTTTCAGCAGATTGTGCCCTAGTTCTGGCCCCAGTGTCAAAAACTCTCTGGCATTGTGTTGCTCCTATGAGTGAGGGCCAGTATGTCCACAAGGAGGGCGGGTAGGTTGGAAGTGTTTCCTTGGCAACTCTTGCCTGCCCTGACTCCCCAGTCGCCTTTCCCCTTGCTCATTCCCATGCCGATTCTGGTGCTGATGCTTCCTTCACCAGCATCAGCTTTGGGTTGGTGTTGGTTCTCTTGATTTCATCTCCATCTTCCTCTTTCTGTCCCCTAGTAATATGGGCACACCGGGGAGTTGGGGCTTGCATATTTCTTCCCACCTCTTTAGGGACACATAGTTGGATTAACCCTTCACTCCAGGGATCTTATTTATAAATAAAACTCTCCCTGTGGGTTCTGGGTCCTCCTCTGGAATTCCTCGGCCCAGAATGTCCCAGACCACTCCTCCCAGGCATCCCCCAATGCTCCTTCATTGAGGCCCTCCTCCTTTTCCCCCAGGGCATCTGGCTCCTGTTCCCAGTTCGACAGCCTGCTTCCTGATGCACTGGCTCCTTCTGAGGATCTCTCCATTGGTGGCTTGGTGGCTTTTATAGCTATCATCCACCAGGCATAAATCATCTCTTAACTTTTGTCTAGGGGCCTTCCCTTGATCTCCAGGGCAGTCATTAGCACCCAGACTTCTGTCTGTCCCACTCTCTCAGGAGTAACTCATTGGCTTCTGCTTCTTTCCCTTCTGGATCTTGGGCTGCCTGGGCAATTGGATCAGGCCCTGGGTCAGACCACAATGCAACACCAACAGGGGCATCTGTGTTCCTGTCCTCTTCACAGTGTCCCATGAAATTCAGCTTCAACTTGTTCTCTATGATCACTGGGGTCACCAAAGATTTGATTTTATGTAACTCTGCAAGCTCTACTACCTCAGATTGGAGGCACCAGAGATTGACCAGCCAATTCAACATGTGGGGCCTCCATTCTGTCAGCAGACTTCCTCACCTTCTCTTTACTGGCTCAGCTTAAGGGTTCTTCTGTTTATACAAATGTTTGGAATAAGCCAAGAGAGCCTTCTCAGTGGAATGTGTTGCTCAGTCACTGCCCAGATTTTCAAACAGTAAAACAGAGAATTCTTATTGTATTGCTTGGGCTTCTGAGGTACAAATATTTGCTTCTAGTGGGGGTGAGTGTGGGGATGTTTTGAAAGACAGAATGCAATGTATTGAGTCACTATGTTTTGAGAGACAGAAGGCTTGTCTATTTCCTCACCACGACAATAGGTATGATCTTCCCCAAAGTTCTAAGCCTCAACCCCTACACTTGTAATAACTAGAGGACAATTATTTGTGTTACTGCACGCTTTGTATCAGCTGATGGCCCTCAGTCTCCCAGAGAAGAGAAGAGAAAATAGGGAAGTAAAACATTAGTACAACACCCCTGCAGAGCATCTTGCCTTAGAGTCCACATCAGTTTGGGCAGGGAATATTAATAACAATGCAAATCTTTTCTGTGCATGATAAAACAATCCACCTAGTGATGCCCACTATGGTCGCAAACCTTGCTGGCCCCATAGCTCTTTCTGGCCAGTTATCTGAGAAGTCAGAAATTCTTTCTCATGCTGGATTTATGTGGGCTGCATGATGAACAGCTTGTTTTACTAAAATTAGTTTTTTGGATTTTTTTTTAAAGTCAAGAACCACTTTAAGGTCTGTCAAACTTTTCCTGTCAACCTTCAGAGGGCAAAAGCAGATGTGACACATAAAATTCAAATGTAATTAATTGGAGATTTACTGGGATTGTATGCCAATCTCCCAGTAGCTTAGAAGTGACATAGAATCTAACCTTTGGTGATCCCGAGAGAGAGAGAGAGAGATTCAGGTGGATGTGTGGATATAGTAAACTACATTGGGTAGTAGTCCAGCACACACTTTTTTTTTGAGGCGATAGGGGTGAGGAAGCTTAGATCTGTTCTCACAGCAGCACTGTAACATGGGCATAAAATCTAGCCTGCAGCCAGAAATATTTGGGCTCTAAGCACACAGTTGGTGTCATGTATTTAAAGTGTTGCTCATGTGGTATGTTCTGCTCTTGGATCATTAAACTGAAGTACTTGTGTTGTAGTCTGTTTTAATGAAGCATGTTTGAATAATTACGATACTGCAGAATGTGCTAGATTCAAATCAGTCATCTAGACTGGTTGTACTGGGAGTTTCCCTTACCTCATTTCCTATTTCCTCATACGTCCATTCCATCGTCCTTGAGTGGATGTCCAGTACACAAGTCTCTTCTTCACTGTTTGGTTAGTGGTATATAGTGTTAAAAGAGAAGGAGTTTACACTCAAACAAAATGCACTTCATGTTCTACCTCCACACAAGGCGCTGTATGAGTTTGAAGATAATACAGCTCCACCAGACATACTAGCCTAAATACAGTCTACAATCAATACTGCATTCTGCCTTGACAGAAAGCTGAATTTTTATCTGTTAAATGTGTGAGCTTGGGGCAGCTATATGTCTGAAGTGGTTTAAATCTGAAATGTGATGTGCTGCACAGAAAGTTGATTGACATCTTTGTTTATTGAAAAGTATTACATGAACAACAAAACACAGGCAGAGATAGAACACTCCATAGCAAAGTTCAGCTGTATTATTTTTCAGCCCTATGTGTTCCACCTCTTTGATGCTTGTCTGATGTAATAAAGCCAAAGGATATAAAACAAACAAGCATCTTCTGTAATTCAGTAGTCAAAAATTTTGGACATGATCTGGGGGACAAGGAATGAGAAGCAGTTGCAGCTGACAGAGGTGGGTAGAGCAGTCATCTTGCAATTGAGATTTTATTTTATTTTTCCTTATGTATGCTCAGCACTTTTCAACTTGAAAATAAATTAGAGAGTATTTAGTAAGCAAATGGAACGTGACTGGGTTGAAATATTTTACGTACATGCCTGAAGAAGTGAGGGGAAAATATATATTAATGACTAATCTTAAAGCTTTAAACATGCAGAATAAGGAATTAAGGTCCATTTAAGTTTTATGTTAGAATAATTATCCCTTTCAATGAAATTTTGCCTGTGTTTTATTAAAGCTTTAGTATGTCAAGGTAAATAGAGGTTAATGGTGCTGTTACTTCTACCAATGGAGTATTATCTTTAATCTTACTTTAATAAAATAGTAGTGAATTGCACAGTAGGGGTAATCACCGTAGGCTAATTTAGAGAGTTATAAAATCCTCTCCTGGAAAACTCTACTTAAAAAAGAAAAAGAAAAATGTGGATAAAACATAAAAACTAACATCTCTTTGAGAAAATGATGTCCTTTTAAATATAACTGTGTATATCCACTCCGCCTTCTTAAAAACATTATTAACTTAATGCACCATCCTAGAATTTTGGTTCTAATAATGTCTATACAGTTAAGGTTACAAAGTTTTCTGTGTTATAGTTGTTACTGTCCTAGACTGGAGATTGGTTTCACTGTTATGAAAAGGCATAGTGCTGCTTCTGTCCCAACAGAAATGATTTTTCCATTATCAGACAAACATGGGATGTATATGAACTACGTAGCTCCTTCTTGACAAGCTGTTTTCACAATGCAATAAGGACGTTTTTACCATGTGTCTGGTACAGATGTGTGATAAAATGAACATCTGTGTTCAGCCTCTACATGGCATTGATTAGAGAAAGAATTATACCAGTTGCTTGCTTTCCATCTTTATCATCAGATGTAGATGTGTAGTCAATTTCTTATCACCAGGCAGGATGATATTAGTGATACTACCAAGGACTGTGCTGAAATCCTGAGTATTGTCAGGGTTAGATGCAGCATTTTCCCTTCCACCCCCCTCAAAGTACAACCATAAGAAGCAACAACCAACTGATGACTTCCTGTATAGTTACTTTGTTGCAAGCAGTAAAGAAAAAACGAAAACACATGCCATTCACAAGTTTCAGAGCACCCTTCCTCATTCTGGTATACGTAGTCTTAATATGTTGGGGCTATCAGAATTACCTGGCCAGCATTCCAATCGCTGGCTGATGAATTCTGGAAATTGTGGTTCAGCACATCTGGGAGGTGCAGATTTAGAGCATGTGAGGCAACATCCTAGTCATAGTCCAGATAATTTCTCAAAGGGCTCTAGCCAGAGGCCTCCAAGTCCTCTGCCATGCCTTCAGTAGTCTTTGCACATGCATAGAAAGGCCTACCTGCTAGACTTGTTTGCAATATCCGGAAGAGATATTGATTTCCACAACCCTGTTACATTTCTGGCAAATATTGAGACTCTTCTTGAAAATGAAACAAGTTAAAACAAATCATCCTATGCTGTTCTATGAATTCTGAAGTAAAGTTCTTGTTCCTTCTTTTCTATATTCACCAGTAGGAATGATTTGTTTTTGTTTTTTAATTTCTTGTACTACAAATCTCACTATTTCTCATTCTAAGAGTTTTACCTGACTTATCGACGTCGTTTAGTCGTTTAGTCGTGTCCGACTCTATGTGAACCCATGGACCAGAGCACGCCAGGCCCTCTTGTCTTCCACTGCCTCCCGGAGTTGTGTCAAATTCATTTTGGTTGCTTCACAGACACTGTCCAGCCATCTCATCCTCTGTCGTCCCCTTCTCCTCTTGCCTTTACACTTTCCTAACATCAAGGTCTTTTCCAAGGAGTCTTCTCTTCTCATGAGATGGCCAAAGTACTGGAGCCTCAGCTTCAGGATCTGTCCTTCCAGTGAGCACTCAGGGTTGATTTCCTTTAGAATTGATAGGTTTGTTCTCCTTGCAGTCCAGGGGATTCTCAAGAGCCTCCTCCAGCACCACAATTCAAAGGCATCAATTCTTCGGCGGTCTGCTTTCTTTATTGTACAGCTCTCACTTCCATACATCAGGACAGGAAAAACCATAGCTTTGACTATTCGGACTTTTTTTGGCAAGGTGATGTCTCTGCTTTTTAAGATGCTGTCAAGGTTTGTCATCGCTTTCCTCCCAAGAAGCAGATGTCTTTTAATTTCGTGGCTGCTGTCTCCATCTGCAGTGATCATGGAGCCCAAGAAAGTAAAGTCTGTCACTGCCTCCATATCTTCCCCTTCAATTTCCCAGGAGGAGATGGGACCAGTGGCCATGATCTTAGTCTTTTTGATGTTGAGCTTCAGACCGTTTTTTGCACTCTCCTCTTTCACCCTCATTACAAGGTTCTTTAATTCCTCCTCACTTTCTGCCATCAGAGTGGTATCATCTGCATATCGGAGGTTGTTGATATTTCTCTTCCGGCAATCTTAATTCTGGCTTGGGATTCCTCCAGTCCAGTCTTTCTCATGATGTATTTTGCATATAAGTTAAATAAGCAGGGGAACAATATACAGCCTTGTTGTACTCCTTTCCCAATTTTGAACCAATCAGTTGTTCCATATCCAGTTCTAACTGTTGCTTCCTGTCCCATATATAGGTTTCTCAGGAGATAGATAAGGTGGTCAGGCACTCCCATTTCTTTAAGGACTTGCCATAGTTTGCTGTAGTCCACACAGTCAAAGGCTTTTGTGTAGTCAATGAAGCAGAAGTAGATGTTTTTCTGGAACTCTCTGGCTTTCTCCATAATCCAATGCATGTTAGCAATTTGGTCTCTAGTTCCTCTGCCTCTTCAGAATCCAGCTTTTACTTCTGGGAGTTCTCAGTCCACATACTGCTGAAGTCTACCTTGTAGGATTTTGAACATAACCTTGCTAGTGTGTGAAATGAGTGCAATTGTATGGTAGTTGGAACATTCTTTGGCACTGCCTTTCTTTGGGATTGGGATGTAGACTGATCTTTTCCAATCCTCTGGCCACTGTTGAGTTTTCCAAACTTGCTGGCATATTGAATGTAGCACCTTAACAGCATCATCTTTTAAGATTTTAAATAGTTCAACTGGAATGTCATTACCTCCACTGGCCTTGTTGTTAGCCAGGCTTTCTAAGGCCCACTTGACTTCACTCTCCGGGATGTCTGGCTCAAGGTCAGCAACTACATTGTCTGGGTTGTCTGGGATATCCAAATCTTTCTGATATAATTCCTATGTGTATTCTTGCCATCTCTTCTTGATGTCTTCTGCTTCTGTTAGGTCCCTCCCATTTTTGTCCTTTATCATGTCCATCTTTGCACAAAATGTTCCTCTAATATCTCCAATTTTCCTGAACAGATCTCTGGTTTTTCCTTTTCTGTTATTTTCCTCTATTTCTTTGCATTGTTCATGTAAGAAGGCCCACTTGTCTCTCCTTGCTATTCTTTGGAAGTCTGCGTTCAATTTTCTGTAACTTTCCCTATCTCCCTTGCATTTTGTTTCCCTTCTCCTCTCTGCTATTTCTAAGGCCTCGTTGGACAGCCACTTTGCTTTCTTGCATTTCCTTTTCTTTGGGATGGTTTTTGTGGCTGCCTCCTGTACAATCTTACGAGCCTCTATCCAAAGTTCTTCAGGCACTCTGTCCACCAAATCTAGTTCCTTAAATCTGTTCTTTACTTCCACTGTGTATTCATAAGGGATGTGGTTTAGATTATACCTGACTAGCCCAGTTGATTTTCCTACTCTCTTCAGTTTAAGCTTGAATTTTGCTATGAGAAGCTGATGATCAGAGCCACAATCAGCTCAAGGTCTTGTTTTTGCTGACTGTATAGAGCTTCTCCATCTTTGTCTGCAGAGAATATAATCAATCTGATTTCGGTATTGCCCAGCTGGTGATTTCCATGTATAGAGTCTCTTCTTGTGTTGTTGGAAAAGAGTGTTTGTGATGACCAATTTGTTCCCTTGACAAAACTCTATTAGCTGTTGCCCTGCTTCATTTTGAACTCCCAGGCCAAACTTTCCTGTTGTTCCTTTTATCTGTTGACTCCTGACTTTAGCATTCCAATCCCCTAGAATGAGAAGAATATCTTTCTTTGGTGTCAGTTCTAGAAGGTGTTGTAAATCTTCATAAAATTGTTCAATTTCAGTCTCCTCAGCAATGGTGGTTGGTGCATAAACTTGGATTATTGTGATGTTGAAAGGGCTGCCTTGGATTCGTATTGACATCATTCTATCATTTTTGAGATTGTATCCCATTACAGTTTTTCCCACTCTTTTGTTGACTATGAGGGCTACTCCATTACTTTTACGGGATTCTTGCCCACAGTAGTAGATATGATAATCATCTAAACTGAATTCGCCCATTCCTGTCCATTTTAGTTCACTGACACCTAGGATGTCAATGTTTATTCTTGCCATCTCCTGTTTGACCACATCCAGCTTCCCAAGGTTCATAGATCTTCCATTCCAGGTTCCTATGCAGTATTTTTCTTTGCAGCATTGGACTTTCCTTTCACTTCCAGGCACGTCCACAGCTGAGCGTCCTTTCGGCTTTGGCCTAACCACTTCATTAGCTCTGGAGTTACTTGTACTTGCCCTCCGCTCTTCCTCAGTAGCATGTTGGACGCCTTTTGACCTGAGGGGCCCATCTTCCAGAGTCATATCTTTTAGCCTTTTGTTTCTGATCATGGGGCGTTCTTGGCAAAGATCCTGGAGTGGCATTGCCATTTCCTACTCCAGGTGGATTGCGTTTAGTCGGAACTCTCCACTATGTCCTGTCCGTCTTGGGTGCCTCTGCACGGCATAGCCCATAGCTTCTCTGAGTTACTCAAGCCCCTTCGCCACGACAAGGCAGCAATCCATGAAGGGGACCTGACTTATCACCACCTAGCAAATATCTAAATGTGGCTCACCTGGAAGAAAAGGCCTAAACAGAAAAGTTTTAAAGCTTAGCTAGGCCTAACTCCACCAAGCTTCCTGTTCAGAAAGAAATTTCCCAGCTTCCACAGGGGTCCGAACAAGACGCTTGGGTGAAGCTAGGCCTATCTAAGCTTTAGAGCCTTCCAGTTGAGAGCTTTTCTCCCAGGTGATTCATAATTAACTGCTTGCAAGGTGTGTGTAAATCAGGTAGAATTCCAAGAATAGGGAGTGATGGATTTGTAGTCCAAGAAAAAATAAAGAAATACTGCCTCTATTTATCAGTATCACTTTAAAGTCAACACCTCTGATGTTAGTATAGCAGGGTTTCCCCTGCTATTTGCAACCTAATGCTAAGCATGTTTACTCAGAACTGTTTGATTAACTTCATGGGGTTTACTTCTGTGTAATTGTATGTAGGCATACTAGTCTTTTTTATGCTTAATTCCACATAGTACAGCTGGGGGGGGGTAAAGATGATTTTTCTCCCTAGATATTTATCACAGGCAAAGGAAAATTCTCTTTTGTGTTTTTCAAGTTTTAGGTTTAGTGCCAGCAAGGTGGTACATAATGTTGTACTGAGTATCGAAAGCTGTTTTCATCCAGGAAATATTCAAAGCATGCAGAAGTCTTCTAAAGAGTCTGTTCCAAGAGCACAATGATACATTGGAAATGATATTAAAGCTTAGCACAGAGGGGGGAAATCCTAGCGGCAAAATGTAAAAACTGCTTAACAGCATTACATCCTGAACGTTGTGTATTAGATTTAAAAATAAATCATCTTATACTTGCTTATATTAAAGATGTGTGTCACTTTGGGAAACTTTAGAACATTGGGCAGGTTTCATTTTTTCTGGTTCAAAATCTTTCTATAGTGTGTGCATGTATGTGTGCATTACGTAGAAGATGGTTGATGACCTATTTTCATCTAAAGCTTTCTTTAATGTACAAAGTTAAGGCAGTTCTTAAATAGTAAAAACCACACATACAAGCCTAATCCTCTAGTTCCTCTTCCTTAATGTGCAGTTGCACAGGAAGTCATGCTTTAATTAAGCAGCCTTCTCAGTTTAATGCTTCCAATTAACCTTTCCCAACTTTACATTCTACATAAAGTAGTGGATTCTTGCAAAGGAGAGAGTAGATATGAATTCTGGACTAAATGGCCTGGACAGTTTTCTTCCGTTTACAAAACTCCACTTATTGACAAGCCATTTTCAGCCTATAATCCAAATTTTTCACTAGAAGGGGGAGTTGTTTTGGCACAGGACGATGAAAGAAGGATTATAAATATTTGTTTCCTTTACCTTGTGGAGGAATGATAGTTATCAATGTAATAAATTAAACAAGTATCCTCATTAATGACAGAGAGCTTCAGTCAGTTCTATGTTTGGATTGTCCATTGGAAAATAATATGTTCAGCTTAAAAGGTTTCCTGGCTCGAGTGTTGTTGTTGTTATTAAGCTATAGAAAACTTTTTATGAGAAATCAGCCATGTGATAAGCAACCACAGTCACAGCCAAAAATATTGGCACCCTTGCAATTCTGTCAGAAAATGCAACCCTTCTCTCAGAAAAGTGTTGCACTTGCAAATGTTTCGGTACTCATTTGTTCATTTCTTTGGTCTGCGTTGGAACAATACAAAAAAAAAAAAATAGAGAAGAAAAGTCAGATCTGATACAATCCCACACAGAATCCCAAAAATGCACTGGCCAACATTATTGGCACCTTTAACTTAATATTTGGTAGCACCCCCTTTGGAAAAGTAACTGAAATCACCTCTCTATTGGAATTTTGGACCACTGTTGTTTTGCAGACTGCTCCAGGGCCTTCAGATTTGAAGGATGCCTTCTCCCGACTGCTGTTCTGAGATCTCTCCACAAGTGTTCCATGGGATTCAGATCTGGACTCATTGCTGGCCATTTCAGAACTCTCCAGTGCTTTGTTTGTAACCATTTCTGAGTGCTTTTTAAAATGTGTTTGGGTCATTAGGGTTAAACCACAGAAGCCTCTGTGCTGCAAGGTCAGAAGACTAGCAGTCGTAAGATCGAATCCACATGACGGAGTGAGCTCCCGTTGCTTGTCCCAGCTCCTGCCAACCTAGTAGTTCAAAAGCATGTAAATGTGAGTAGATAAATAGGCATCACTAGGTTGGAAAGGTAAAGGCGTTCCGTGACTAGTCACACTGGCCATGTGACCATGGAAACTGTCTACGGACAAATGCTGGCTCTACAGCTTGGAGACGGGCATGAGCACTGCACCCTAGAGTTGGACACGACTGGACTAAAAATCAATGGGAACCTTTACCTTTTTTTCTCGGGTCATTGTCCTGCTGGAAGATTCATGACCTCTGGTGGTGACACAGCTTTCTGACACTGGCCACTACATTGAACCACAAAATTCTTGGGTAATCATCAGGTTTCATGATACCGTTCACACAGTCAAGGTATCCAGAGCCAGAAGCAGCAAAGCAACCCCAAACATCTTTGAACCTCCACCATGTTTGACTATAGGGACTGTGTTCTTTTCTTTGAATGCCTCATTTCTTTTTCTGTAAACAGTGCCGTGATATCCTTGGCCAGAAAGATCTACTTTTGTCTCATCTGTCCACAGTATGTTTTCTCAGAAGGATTGTGTCACATAAATTTTGGCATAGTCCAGTCCAGAAATCTGCTCCCTTGAAGTCTACTACAGGTGTGATCATCCAGGACCGAGCACAGCAGATGGACCGCTGGGTGCAGCACTACACTGAGCTATATTCTAAAGAGAATGTAGTAACGGAAGAGGCACTAAATAACATTGCCTCTCTTGGAAGAGCTGGACAGTGAACCAACTTTAGCAGAAATAAAAGCGGCCTTGGATTCCCTTGCCTCTGGCAAGGCACCTGGAAAGGACAACATCCCTGTTGAGGTTTTGAAGTGCTGTAAAGACATCATCACCACTGAGCTGCAGGAAGTCTTTTGTCTTTGCTGGAGAGAAGGTGGAGTACTACAGGACATGAAGGATGCAAACATCGTCACATTGTATAAGAACAAAGGCGACAGGGGCTACTGCAATAACTACCGTGGCATCTCTCTTCCCAGCGTTGTAGGGAAACTGCTGGCCTGTGTTGTGCTGAAGAGACTCCAGGTGCTTGCAGACAGAGTCTATCCAGAATCACAGTGCGGATTTCGAGCTGATAGATCCACCACCGACATGGTATTTTCCCTCAGACAGTTGCAGGAGAAATGCAGGGAACAACAACAGCCACTCTTTGTGGCCTTCATAGATCTCACAAAGGCCTTTGACTTGGTTAGCAGGGACGGTCTCTTTAAAATACTTCCCAAGATTGGATGTCCACCTCAACTCCTTAATATCATCAGGTCCTTTCATGAGGAAATGAAGGGCACTGTAGTTTTTGATGGCTCAACATCAGATCCCTTTGACATCCGAAGTGGAGTAAAACAAGGCTGTGTTCTTGCGCCGACCCTGTTTGGGATCTTCTTTGCTGTCATGCTGAAGCAGGCCTTTGGAACTGCAACAGAAGGTGTCTATCTCCGGACTCGATCAGATGGAAAGCTCTTTAATCTCTCTAGATTGAGAGCAAAGACCAAAGTCCAACTGAAATGCATGCGGGACGTCGTCTTCGCTGATGATGCAGCCATTGTTGCCAACTCTGCTGAAGACCTCCAACAACTCATAAATCGTTTTAGCAAGGCCTGCCAAGACTTTGGACTAACTATCAGCCTGAAGAAAACACAAGTCATGGGCCAGGGTGTGGACTCACCTCCCTCTATTACTATCTCCATGCAAGAATTGGAGGTTGTTCATGACTTTGTGTACCTTGGCTCAACAATCTCTGACACTCTCTCCCTAGATTTCGAGCTGGATAAACGCATTGGGAAAGCAGCTACCATGTTCTCTAGACTCACAAAGAGAGTATGGCTTAATAAGAAGTTGACGTCATACACCAAAATCCAGGTCTATAGAGCCTGTGTCCTGAGCACAGTCCTATACTGCAGCGAGTCTTGGACCCTTTGTGCACGACAGGAGAGGAAGTTGAACACCTTCCATATGCGTTGCCTCTGAGGCATTTTTGGTATCACCTGGCAGGGCAAAGTTCCAAATAGAGTAGTCCTAGAATGAGCTGGAATTTTCAGCATGTATACATTATTGAAACAGCACCGTCTACGTTGGCTTGGGCACGTCGTGAGAATGGCTGATGGTCGGATTCCAAAAGATCTCCTGTATGGAGAATTAGTGCAGGGAAGCCGCCCCCGAGGGAGACCACAGCTGCGTTACAAGGACATCTGCAAGCGGGATCTGAGGGCCTTAGGAATGGACCTCAACAGATGGGAAACCTTGACATCTGAGCGTTCAGCCTGGAGGCAGGTGGTGCATCATAGCCTCTCCCAATTTGAAGAGACACTTGTACAGCAGGCTGAGGCAAAGAGGCAGTCCCGAAACAAGCAAAACCAGGGAGCTGGACAGGGGACAGATTGTATTTGTCTTCAATGTGGAAGAGATTGTCACTCTCGAATTGGCCTTCTCAGCCATACAAGACACTGTTCCAAGACCTTCATACAGAGCACGTTACCATAGTCTCTCGAGACTGAAGGATGCCTACAAGGAAGTCTAGTCTTGCTTTTTTATGCCTTTGTGTCAGCAGTGGTGTCCTCTGGGGTCTCCTACCATAGTGTCCATTTTCATTCAGATGGCGACGGATAGTGCGAACTGACACTGTTGTACCCTGTGAGATCAGCTTGATTTTGTTTGGAAGTTAATTTGGGTTCTGTATCCACCATTCAAACAACCTTTCATTGTAATTTTTCAGTAATTTTGCTCTTCAGTCTATGGCCAGGGAGGTTAGCTACAGTGCCATGGGCTGTAAACCTCTTGATGATATTGCACACAGTGGGCACAGGGACATTAAAATATCTGGAGATGGACTTGTAGCCTTGACATTGTCGATGTTTTTCCACAATTTTTTCTCTCTCAAATCCAAAGACAACTCTTTACACTTCATTCTTTTCTCCATGTTCAGTGTCACACAAACACAAAGGTTGAGTAAACTTTTCTCCATCTTAACTAGTTGCAGGTGTGATTACTCTATTGCCCACACCTCTTACTTTCGACAGGTGAGTATAAATGCAAATTAAAGGAGCATCCCATGCTTGAAAAGCAATTATTTCTTACAATTTAGACAGGGTGCCAATAATTTTGGCTAGTGCATTTTTGGGTTTCTTTTTGGGATTGTATCAGATTTGACTTTGTCTTCTTTGACTTCTGTTTTTTTGTGTTGTTCCAATGCAAATCAAAGAAATGAATATGTGAGTACCAAAACATTTGCAACTGCAACACTTTTCTAAGAGAAGGGTTGCATTTTCTGACAGAATTGCAAGGGTGCCAATATTTTTGGCCATGACTGTAAATGGTCTTGGCTGTGTCTTACAGACGGAAATTTCAAAGGTTGAGAGTTTAAGAGGAAGAGGATGGACTGAGGGTAATTGGAGAAACAGCAAAGGAGTGATCCTTGTACTGAGAAGAGTCAGAGAAAAATAGATATTGAAAAACAAGGCTGTGGAGAAATTTGAGAGTAAATAAGCTTAATATGAAGATAGAAAGAGGACAAAGCTAGTAAAATATAATGCTAGAAAGGAATGATATGATCTTGAAAAAACGGTGCACAGCTTTACCAGTATAAACAGGGAAGCCAAAAGGCATATTACAATAATCAAAACAAGAGAAGTCATACATAAAATGTAACTTTGACCCCAGCTTGTCTGTTTTAATGGATACTTTTCAGTTGGTGCAGGCTGATGATGTGGACAGGATTCTTGGAAAGGTTAATGCCGCCACATGTGTGCTGGTCCCTTGCCCTTCCTGGTTCATAAAAGCAGCCAGAGGAGGAATGGCTGATCGTGTACGGAGAGTGGTAAATGCCTCCTTGCAGCAGGGTAGGATCCTTAAAGGAGGCAGTAATAAGACTGCTATTGAAGAAGCCCTCCCTGGATCCCAGTGTCCTGGATAATTGCCGGCCAGTCTCAAGCATCGCATAACTAGGCAAGGTACTGGAGCATGTGGTGGTTTCTCAGCTCCAAGGATTCCTGGAGAAAGTGGATTATCATTTCATTCTGGTTTCAGGCCTGGCTATTGGACAGAGACAGCTTTGGTCACCTTGGTCGATGACCTACACTGAGAACTGGACAGGGACACTACCTGTGCTGGATGGGGTTACACTCCCCCTGAAAACTAAGGTCCACAGCTTGGGTGTACTCCTGGATTCATCCCTAACCTTGGATGCCCAGGTCTTGGCGGTGGCCATTTGCACAGCTAAAGCTAGTGCACCAGCTGTTTCCATTCCTTGAGATGTCAGATTTGGCTACAGTGACACATGCCTTAGGTATTATCCCATTTGGATTACTCTACACTCTATGTGGGGATGCCTTGGAAGACGGTTTGGAAACTTCAGCTGGTGCAAAACTCTGCAGCGAGACTACTGACTGGGGCCAGCTACAGGAAGCATATAATGCAACTGTTACAAGAACTGCACTGGCTACCAGTCCATTTCCAGGCCCAATTCGAAGTGCTGGTCATTATCTATAAAGCCCTATACAGCTTGTGTCCAGGCTACCTGAAGGACTGTATCTCCCTATACGCACCTTTTCAGTGATTAAGATCAGCAGAGGAGACCCTCCTCTCCATCCCATTGCCAGAACAAAGAGCTGATGTAGACGCAGGAGAAGGCCTTCTCTGTGGCAGCTCCCAGGCTATGGAACGCTCTCCTTTGGGAGATCAGGATGGCCCTTCCCTTTTAACCTTCCGAAAAATGCTAGAAACCCATCTCTTCAGGCAGGCTTTTAACAATTACAACTGAATCCCTGAACCCCATTTTAGCAGATAATTTAAATCTTTTCCATGTTTTCATGATGTAATATTTTAATTTTATTTTAAATCATGTATTGTTTAATTTGTCCTTTAATATTTAACTTATTGTGTTTTTAATTGTGTGAATGTTAATGCTGTGAGCTGCTTTGGGTCCCTTGTTGGGAGAAATACGGCATACAAATAAAACTAATAATAATAATAAATATATTAACAGACCATAGTTTTATTTATTTGATTTTCCAAGGTGCTGTTCATGTTCATTGTGCATAAGGATGGAATGTTTCATGTTAACATGAAGGAAAACAGTGAAAAACTTTTTCTTTTCTTTTTATGTTCTTCTGTTATTTCCTGAAAGAAAACCTCTTAAACATGAATTATTTATGTTAACAAAAGAAGGGTACATGACAATTTTGTGTTCACCTCTGTTGATTCCCTGTATTGTTTGTCTGTCAAATCCCCTGGGAAATTATTCATCCAATCGTATCACAAGGAAAGCACCTTCCCTCTTGTGCTTCCTTTCTGCCTCACTACCAATTTTTATTCCTTTGTCTTGCTTGGAACTTTCCCTTTTTTGAAGAATTTCCCTGATTTCTTAGGGGATTATTTTTGGTGCTGCCTGACCTGCCCACTTCTCACAGAAGAGAAAATAAGACATCAAGAGGTGGTAGTGGAGGAGAAATCTCTTTATTCTAGTCTTTAAAAAAAAGTTTTGCATCGGTGAGCATTGCTTGTATTTTTTGGTCTTCATTTGCCTGCTTGCTTTTCTTGGGGAGAGAAGATTCTGTGTGCGTGTTTGCACCACTCATGGCACAGTGATTAAACCGTTGTACTGCAGCCAAAACTGTGCTCACGACCTGGGGTTCAATCCCAGGTAGCTGGCTCCAGGTTGATTCAGCCTTCTACCCTTCCGAGGTCGGTAAAATGAGTACCCTGCTCACTGGGGGAGGGGACAATGTGTAGCCTGCATAATTAACTTGTAAACCGCCCAGAGAGTGCTTCAAGCACTATGGGGCGGTATATAAGCAGCACACTTTGCTTTATATAAGCAGCACACTTTTTGCTATTTTTCTCCGTGTTATGTACGCTGGGTGCTTTCCCTGTTTGATTAATTTTCAAAACATTGTTATTTTGTAAACTTACTGTGTGTTTTTATTCTGTTAAAGACCTAGATTTTGGTGGAGTTGGTTGTTCTATTGTCTACTTATTTGATCTTCTGCATTACCTTTACTTTTTTGGATAGTTTTTATTAGTTTTTTATGGCTTTTGGACACATGACAGGAATGGGGGGAAACAAAACAAAAGAACCTGAAAGAGGCAGTCCTTTTCATATTAATCAAAAGAACTGTTGCACAAAAGACATGAAAAAAGAGGCACCTTCTGAAAGAACCCAAAACAAAGGAAAAAATAAAGTTTTCATGGTGCACATCCAAGATTGTGCAGCAGTGTATATTGTTATGAAACCATTATCTTCCTATGAATTTTAGGAATATCCCTGGGAAGCCATGATTGCCCCAACTGATGTTAGCCAACATGCCACAAGGGTCAGCTTTGCTGAAAAAAGGGAAAGCTCTACTGTGAGCACAGCAGAGAACATCATGTGGTTCTTGGCATTAGACTGTTTTTGTTTATTGTTTCTCTATGGCTGGTAACCTACTGTTTCTCCCCCCTCCCCAAATGTGGAAAGGAGTTGCCAAAACAGATGTGGCTAATTGAGGAAGTGCTTGTTGTATGCTGGTCATGTATCTAGTCACGTAGCAAGCAGGTGGCCAACTTCTAAGCATCACCTTTATTAATTAGCTGTGGTAGCAATTCTCAACTATTTTTCTGAAAATTTCGTAAAGAATGTTTGTTACCATTATTCTGTCTGTACCTGAGAAGATGAGGTTGCAGATTCATTTATGACTTTGACAGATCATTTCTTTTTAAATATTCAGGCCTCCTTTTTATATTACTTGGAGTAACACGGTTTCTGCTGCCCCATGGTTGTCCCAAACCATCTCATGATAATGCCTACAACTGTGGATTGTATGGACCAAACAATTACGTAGCATGCTAACAAAACGATGCAGTTGCTGCTGAGTAAGATACCACCTTTGCAGTTTATTTAACCATGTGGCAAGCATTGAAGATATTACCCAGGAAGAATGCTGCAGGAACAACCAGAAGTAGGAAGCAGCTAAGGCACACTGAGTGGTATAGACTACAGCCTTTATTGCAAATAAATGTTGGAACCAAGCCACTGGAAAACACAAATTGTGGTATGAACTGTTTTGCCCTCTGGAGAGGAGATGGTTGTTTTAAAAAAAATGTATTCCAGGTTTGGTTAATGCAGCCAGATTTGAGATTTGCCACAACACTCATATTTTGTTGCAGTTGTATGTGTGTGATTTAAGTTTAGGAGAGAAACTAATTTAATTGATGTTGCACACTGTTTCTTTTTGGTAAGGCAAGAGAAAGGCAGACTGAGATCCTATGATATGCTGAATTTAAGAAACTGGAAGGCCTTTTCTATGAGGATGGGCTACAATGTTTGGAGTTTTTAACTTTTTGGGGGACAGGTGATGGAGGTGGGGACATCTCGTGGAAATTAATGCAGGGTGTGGAAAAAGATGTGTATAAAACATATTTCTCCATCTATCACAATACTGGAACCAAAAACTTGCAATAATGCTAAATGGTGGAGATTCAGAACAGAGAAATAGGGTAGAATAACTTCCTTGCACATCACACAATTGGCTAATGCATGTATGTACAGTCCGTGCATAAACTGTGGAATTTGCTACAACAAGGTGTGGTGACAGCTGTCAGCTTAGATGGTTTTAGAAGAGGATTAGACAAATTAATGAAAGAAAAGTCTGTCGGTGGTTCCTAGTCACATGAATTATATATTTCTTCCAGGTTTAAGGGGCAGTATAACTGCTTTGAGAAAGCTAGACCAGGAGAAGGCTATTTCTTTTATGTTCAGCTTTTGGGAAGGATTATAGGTAAATGCAAAAAAGAAATAAAAAGTTTTAAAAGACAAAAATGTGGTGGCACCTTAAAGACTAACTTTTACTCTTGAATACATAGGAAGAACTGAAGCAGTTCTAGCCCCCACTTGCAGGCTACTGTAGACCTTCACTCTAAACTTCTGACCATTTTCATGACTGCAGGAAAGGTAGGGGTGTGGGAGTGAACCTTATGTGCATTCCCACATCCACACCATCTGTTTAACCCCTTACAGTTGCAGACATAATGGCTGAATATGGCTTCAGTTAAATGGGCCATAGATCTCACTAGGTTTGTTTGTTTGTTTGTTTGTTTGTTTTATTTTTTGTCTTTTACCCTAACCATCTAGATTCAACGGATCTACTCTGGGTGGCTTACAGTCCCAATATAAAACAACTATGAAAGCAAACAATATCATTTAACATGGAGATTAGCAAAATCCAAGATGGAAAGACACAGGGAACTAAGAAATGGAAGGGGGGGAAGACGTGTCTGAAAAACCAAGTCTTCAGCTTGTTCTTAAAAACTCCCAGTGAGGGTGTCAGGTGAATCTCAAGGGTCAAGATGTTCCAGAGGCGAGGGGCCACCACCAAGAAAGCCTGGTTTCTAGTTCTCTCCTTCCAGGCCTCTCTTGAGATCAAGCCCCTCAGCCACCCAGCCTGGCTAGATCGAGTGACACAAGTAGAACTAGGTGGGAGCAGGTGCTATGTCAGGTATCAAGGTCCTAAACTGTTTAGGGCTTTATATGTAAGCGTTAATACCTGGAAGTCAATGCGGAAAGAAATTGGCAATCAGTATAAGGCTGCCAGAGTGGGGGGAAATTTGATGACATTTTTTCACCCCATTTAATAATCTGGCAGCCGTGTTCTGGACCGTTTGTAGTTTCCACACCAATCTCAAGGGCAGCCCTACATAGAGCGTATTACAGTAGTCTAATCTCGAGATTATGAGCACATGGACCAGAGTGGTTAGTGTCCCAACATCAAGATAGGAATGCAGTTGAGCAAGTTGTAGATGGGCGGTGTGGACCACGGATGCTACCTGGAACTCCGTGGTAAGCGCTGGGTCAAGATGGACCCCCAAGCTGTGGACTGCACTCTTCGTGGTGAGAGTCCCCCCAAAAGAGAGGGAGTTTCCCAAATGACTGATAGGTGCACTCACTCTCAAATCCTCTGTCTTGTCCGGGTTCAGCCTCAGTCCATTCTCCTGCATCCATTGCAGTACAGCCTCCAGGCACAATGGCATCCATTGCTGTTGGAAAGAAGGAGATGTAGAGCTGCATGTCACCAGCATACTGATGACATGAAGCATCGCTCCTCCAGATGACCCCGCCCAGCTGCTTCATATATCAAGGAGAACCAACAAGTACATTTTGCCCCTATTGGCCTCCCTCAGTAGGTCAACAAGCAGGGTGACCATTGCCGATTCCATACCATAACATGGCCTCAAGCCTGACTGGAATGGATCCAGGACATTGGTTTCATCCAAGAAAGCCTAAAGTTGGTCAGCCACCACCCTCTCTACAACCTTGCTAACAAAGGATACATTGGCGACGGGCCTATAATTGCCAATGTTGTCCACCACCAAGCTCAGTTTCTTCCTAATGGACCTAATGAATGACTACTTGAGGGCAAGGGGAACCCTGCCCTCTAGGAGGGACCCATTAATTATTGCAGTAGCCCATTTGGTTGTCACAGGCCTGGATGTTTTGATTAGCCAGGCCGGGCAAGGGTCAAGGGAGGAGGTAGTGGCATGGCAGCGATCAAGTGCCTTGTCAACCTCAAGTGATGTCACTAGTTGAAAGTGAGTAATTCTCACCGGACAAGACAGAGTGCAGGATGTCTCTGCATGATCTACTGGTTTCAAATAGGGGGTTAGGTCCCGGCAGATGGCCTCCACTTTAGCTTTAAAAAATGCTGCAAATTGGTCAGGTGAGATACTTGGGGGAGGCCAATCACTGTAACCAATTCCAGATAGATTGTGTACGATGTGGAATAATTCCGCCTGCTGGTTGGAAGCTTCACTTATCCAGAGAGCAAAGTAAGCTCTCTTTTCAGTCTTTATCTTAGAAAGGTAAAGGTTGGACACAATCCTAACAGTTTTTACTGTAGGTTATTTTTCGTCGGGTTCAACCTCCAAATGCTCTCCAGTCTTCTCCTGTTCTGCTTCATAGGTGCTGCTTAAACCAGGGCACTGATCGAGCTCTGCAACTGAGAGGATGTTTAGGAGCAATTGTGTCTACAGCCCTGGTGGCAGCAGCAGACCAACTGTCAACCAGAGCCTCAACAGAGCACCAGGCAGATCAATCGGTATCCCTTGCATAGATTCCTAGAATCCCATGGGATCCAGTAGCTTGCACGGGTGGACCATTAAATTAGGTCCTTGCTCCTCATGGGGGGAGCCACTGTAAAATTGCATTTTATTAGGTGGTGATCCGACCATGACAAGGGAACAGACATAAGGTTAGTCACCATTGGACCACAGCCCCTCTGCTCAGAAGAGAACACCAGGTCTAGTGTGTGACCGCCCACATGGCTGGGGCCATTAACATGTTGGGACATGTCAAAGGAAGCCATGGTTTCCAAGAACTCAAGAGCCAGTCCGAAAACTTCTGCCTCCACGTGGATGTTGAAATCACCCAAGACAAATAGCGTCGGGGATCAGAACAGAGCTGTGGAGATGAAGCCCACCAGCTCTAATAAGGAAATGGCTGGATCCTGGGGAGAACGGTATTCCAGCAAGATCCCAATACCATCCCTGGCCCCAATCGACATGTGGAGGGTTTCCAGACAAGGCGTCACCACAGCAGAGAGCCTAACAACCTCCAGAGTGTTTCTATTAACAATGGCTACACCCCCCTGTCCCCCAGTCTACTCTTATGTTGGACAACATAACTGTGAGGACAGGCAAAGGACAGAGGAATGCCCCCATCACTAACCATCCAAGTTTAGGTTATGCATGCCAGATCTGCATCCTCTTCCAGAATAAGATCATAGATCAGTTGAGACTTATTGGATACAGATCTGGCATTCAACACCAGTTTTAGAATGGAAAGCTGACTGAGCCAGCTACCTCGAGCTTGACAGAGCCAGAACAGTGGACAGCCTTCAAACATCTGTCCACTGTTCTTCTGGAACGAGGGGCTACTGTGCCAGTGCCATATCTCCCTCTATCTGTAATCACCCGGATATTTAAAAGACTAGGGGGGAGCAAGCCTTCCGCTCCAGTCCAGAATAGAAAGAAAAAGAAGGGGAAGACAAAAGAAACCTAATCAGTAATGAATGAACGAAATTAACAAGAACTAAACAATACAATAATAACAGAGTTAATGAAGGTTTGCATAGGAAATTGATATATGTTTATTTACTAGGGTGCAAAGATAAGAAAAAATATTTTCTTGGCCCACAAGTGCCAGAATTACCCAACCAAAATAGTCTGTGTATTTTCTGGCTGAGCGACTCCAATGCTGTAATCAAAAATGCAAAAAACCCAGAAAAGTGGGAAATCCCCTGGACTAGATGGACTTCCAGCTGAAGGCATTTGAAGAAATCTATAAGGCGTTTGAAGAAATCTTAAGTCCTCAATTTAAGAAGTTAACTGAAGATATCGAATCTAAGGGGGTGATACCAAATTCATGGAAAGAGGCACACATCGCATTAATACATAAAGAGGGGACTGAAAAGAATAAAATAAAGAACTACAGACCAATCTCTCTTCTAAATGTTGATTATAAGATCTTTACAACCATCTGGGCATCAAGATTAAAGGAAATATTGGGAGAAATAATACATAAAGACCAAACGGGTTTCCTCCCTAGAAGGAAATTGTCATCAAACATAAGGACAATAATAGATATTTTAAAATATTATGAATTACATCCAGAAAAGCAGATGATGCTAATCTTTTTAGATGCAGAGAAAGCCTTTGATAATGTCAATTGGGAATTTATGATGCTACAACTAAAGAAAATGGGAGTGGAAGGGAAATTTCTACAAATAATTCAAGCAATGTACTCTAAGCAGGAAGCCAGTATTAAGGTCAATGGGAATTTAACGGAGAGCATATCGATTGAACAAGGCACAAGACAGGGTTGTCCACTATCCCCTCTTTTATTTATACTAACTTTGGAAATCCTAAATAGGCAGTTAAGAGCTAATGAGAGAGTTAAAGGACTAAAAATTAGAGGTGAAGAATTCAAGGTACAAGCTTATGCAGACGATCTGGTGATAATTCTTGAACTTCCTCATGAAGACCTAGATGAAGTATTGAGAATCATAGAAGATTATGGACAAGTGGCTGTAGCATTCAGTCCTGCCCTCACCTATTTTATTTTATTAATCAAATAAACAAGTTTAAGTTTTAAAGAAACACATGATTCAGTGATTTATTGGTATTCAAATAGCAATACCTGGTGGCAGCTACCTGAGAAGAAGAGTGAGCACTCCTGGAGGCATGAGTTGGTAGAGGCTTCAGCATGCCCGCTACATTAATAGGTCTCAAAATAAATTACCAAAAAACAAAGTTATGATTAAAAACATAAAGAAAGAAGAAGTTGGAAATCTGGTGAAGGAAAATAATTTTGAAGAAGTACAAAAAATCAAATATTAATGAGTCATCACCACCAAAAACCCCAGCAATTTAATGAAAGAGAATTATCTTAGAATACAGAAGGAAATTCAGAAAAACCTGGAAGAATGGAGTAAGCTACAACTGTCCTTGATGGGAAGAATTGCAACGATAAAAATGATGATTTTGCCTAAACTTTTATTCCTCTTTCAAAATCTACCTATATTACTAAATTTCAAATTCTTCAAAGAAATGGACCGCCTGACAACAAAATTTGTATGGAAGACTAAGAAACCAAGAATAAAACTTAAGCTATTACAGGATCTGAAAGAAAGGGGGGGGGGATGCAGGACTAACAAACTGGCTATTATATTATAAGGCGTGTGCTATGACATGGATAAAAGAATAGATAACTCTTGTAAACCAAAGATTATTGAAACTAGAGGGGCATGACTTGAGTATGGGCTGGCACGCATATGTGTGGTATGGGAAATATAAGGAACAATCACACTTTACAGAACATATTATAAGAAAAGCATTGGGTCTAGTGTGGCATAAATTTCAAGCACAAACATACAAGAAAATTCCAATATGGGTAGCTCCTATAGAGGTTTTTACGTTGAAAGTATTAAATCAGAAAGGAATGTTACTAACTTATAAAGAATTACTCGACAGAGAACAAAGTATAAAAAGTAAGCAAGAATTAGAGGAACTAGGGGTGGCGACAGATTGGTGGTCATTGAATAAACTAGAATCAAGATATAAAAAAGATAAAAACATGGGCCTTTTCGAGGGTGAAGTCCAGGTGGATAAATTATGGATTCATACTGATGAGAAAATAATAAAGAAAATGTATACATACTTTTTGGAATATGAGCTGGAGGATGAGAGGGTAAAGGAGATGATGATAAAATGGGCAAGTAACCTCAGTTATAATATTGATATTGATCACTGGACAATGATGTGGAAAGATTGTTATAAAATGATTAAGCCGGTAAACTTAAGAGAAAATATCCTCAAAATGTTTTACAGATGGCACCACACCCCTGCAAAACTGGCAAAAATGTCAGAGGGTAGCAGCAATATTTGTTGGAAATGTAAAAAAAAGTAGGAACGTATTATCATATGGGGTGGACATGTGAAAAAGCCAGGGGTTATTGGTTACAGCTGTGGGAAATAATAAAAGGAATCACGCAAAAGAAAGTACAGTGGTGCCTCACTTAGCGATGTTAATTCGTTCCGAAAAAATTGCTGCTAAGCGATTTCATCGCTAAGCAAAATGCAGTTTCCCATTGAAATGCATTGAAAACCGGATAATCTGTTCCAATAGGAACGAATTGCCATCCTTAAGCGAAAATCGCCATAGGAAACATCGCTAAGCGAAACGCAGTTCCCTGATTGAAATGCATTGAAACCTATTCAGTGCATCTCAATGGGGGGGGGGAAATACAACAACAAATTAAAAAAGAGTCAGAACAAAGACAAATTTGGTTAACAAAGGGTTTAAGTGCACTTTATGATTTCAAACATTTTAAACAGTAAACTTTAACTTTATAAATAGCAGAAAAACATTTAAAAAACAGCAAACATGAGGCTGTTTAAACCATCGTTAAGTGAAACAGGGGACCCAAAATTTAATCGCTATGCGAAGCATGGTCCCAACCATCGCTAAGTGAAAATCGCCCATAGGGACCATCGCTAAACGAAGCGCAAAAACGCTCTGAAAAAGTCATTGCTAAGTGATTTCATTGCTAAACGGAGTGCCCGTTAAGCGAGGCACCACTGTAAATTTCAAACCTGAGATAGCACTACTAAATATTATGCCAGAAATTACTGACAAGAAAATCAAATATTGTTTGATGTACATATTTATAGCGGCTAGGTTACTCTGGGCCCAAAAATGGAAAAGTGAAGACATACCTACAATGGAGGAGTTCCTGAAGAAGCTGCTGGACATTACAGAACTAGATACACTCTCAGAAGCACTACGAGACAACCAAGGGACTATGTAAAACAAAGTTGGACCCTAATATATGTTTGGGTCCAGGGACAGACCAAAGGATAGGGCGAATTGATTGATGTGGTGTTTTTTTTTTTTTTTTTGGGACTCAATGAGGTCTGAATCTCTGTCCTCAAGGGGGAGGGGAGATTTTCTCTCTCTTTATTTCCTCATTTTTCCTCTTTCTTCTACTTTATCTTATATTGCACATTTGTTTGTAGCTGATAGATTTATATGTTCAAATTAAATAAAAATTATATTTTTAAAAAGTGTAAAAAAAGGAACTTTTTTTCAGGCTGAGCTAATAATCTACAGTATAGTCTGTAGTCGAGAGGCAAAAAAGCAGCGACTGGGGACATGGGGTTTAAAAATAATTAATCGAAAAGTGGAAGCAAAATATGGAATGGCACTTGCTTTGAAATCTCTTTCTCATCATTACATTGAAAGGAATACAGTACCTTTCATTGGGTAGCTATGTTAGACTGTTGCAGTGAAGACATCAAAACACCTTGTGGCATTTTACTACTGAACGCTTACATGGCATAACCTTTCATGGACTGCAGCCCATTTCATCAAATGCGGTGAATGTTGCTTCAGTTTGCAGAGTATTATACACATGATTGAGTAGGAAGTTATAATCAGTCGGGTGAGGAAACTAAAGTGAAGAAAGTACAAATGATGATTATCATCATAACTGTGGTAGTTATAAACAGTCACTGGGTGGTAGCATAGCATAGCATAGCATAGCATAGGGGAACTGATTAACACATGTATCATGATGAGAAGTCAGATAATGGCAAAATAAGTTAAACTAGGATGGATCTAGAAAATTTTTGCAGTTTGCCCTTACATTTTTTTTTAAAAATCAGATAACAAAGACTTTGATGGGTCTGAGCTTATGACAGACAACCAAAACAATATCATACAGCAGTTATTCAATTTGCATTATGCAATTACAGGAGGCTTCTGGCCAATGTGGCACTTGTTGCAGATTCCTGCAGTTCTCTCATGACTTTGTGATGCAGAGAGGCAGTCATTAGTAAAAGCTGAGAGCCTCCTAGGAGAATATCACCACAAGCCTATTTGTGAAAAAGAATTGAAGAAGAAGAAGAAGACGAAATTTAATTTGTTCAAGTGAAAGATAGGAGAAGGGTGTGAGTGCATTACAGTAAGAGGCCTGTGCTGCCTATTTCGCATAGGGCACCCCACTTTCCTCCTAAAAAAAAGTTAATTTGGGCTACAATTTGACAGGTTGAATTGAAGAAGAAGAAGAAGAAGAAGAAGAAGAAGAAGAAGAAGAAGAAGAAGAAGAAGAAGAAGAAGAAGAAGAAGAAGAAGAAGAAGAAGAAGAAGAAGAAGAAGAAGAAGAAAACATATATATGTGTCAGAGATGTTGGCAAGGTTTTGGGTCTGAGGCCCAAGTCCATGTCTTTGGTACCAAGTCTCAAGCCCCAAGTCTGAGTCCCTGTTTAAAAGAAGCTTTTTCTTCCTCAGAAAAAAGGAGGAGGTTGGGTGGGTTTTGAGTCATGAATCGAATCCAAGTCATTAAAAAAAAAAAAAAAGAACAAGTCGAGTTGCCAGTGTGACTTAAGTCTGACTTGATGGGGAGTCCCGTGAATCAAATCCCCAACCCTGGTATGCATGCATTTAAATACCATCAGTGGCTGCTTTGCATGCTTCCCTTCTACCTCTTTTATCCCTCATATAACCCTATAAGTTTGATTTGGCTCAGAGGTACTGACTGGATCAAGAACAGTAACAAAGCTATGTTTCCCTGTTCCAAGTCCGACACTAACCATTACATCACACTGTCTCTCTCAGTTCAGCATTACTATAGACATGATGCCAGGACTGAAAGAAACAGGTAGGGGGGAAATGAAACAATTAACATATTTAATATGCAGATTTATGTAACATGCACATAGGCTACCTGAATGAAGCTAGCTAAATATGCAAGCTAGGCTACCCATATTTGGAGAAATGGAACATGACCCCAGCCTCTATATAAATGTAGAATAAATTAACTCAGTAGTTCAAGTTTAGGGTAGGAAATATTTTATAGACAGCAGTCTATAAGGTTAGATTATCCATTGCAAATAGTTTCACGAAAATTCTTCAGACAGGAAAAAGTGCAGACCTACGGCGAGGAAACATAATCAGAATCAGGCTTCAATTTTTCAAGCGTTTCTGCTTCTACAGAATGTGCTAGTAGTGCTGTATGAAAGAATGAGCGCTGCAGCAGAGTAAGGTGGTGGGGCGGGACAAGGAAGAGCCACCTCAAAGTAGACAGCTTTGTAATACATAGAAACACCCCAGAGGGCAGTATGAATACAACTTCAAACCTGAGAGAAAAGAAATCTTGACAATGTGACTGTTTGGGCTCTGTGCCTTTCTTTCGTTCAAACTGGAGACAGAAGGATCACTTCCCTTCTTTGAGATAGGGGTGTAACTAGGCTGGGCAGCTAATTCCTCCTCCTCTTCCTCCTTCTTGAGGGGGCTCACACCCATGATGTAGGGCAGAGTGGGTGAGAAACAATGCTGCTTGTCCAGGTGCCAGAATTGCTATTTATGAGGTAGGAATGGAAATCCAACCTTCTGACTTGTTTCTGCCAAGCAGATCTTCAACAAAAAGGAAAGCCGTTTGTTTTCAGAATGGAATGTTAGAGGCATAATATGGCCCTCCATATTGAACTAATGGTGAATTCTTCTTCATTCCAACCTGCTTGACTGCAGCCTCTTTTTGTCCTTTCATCTGTTCTGACTGATGAAAGTTTGAGGTACGCATTTCAGGTAAAACTCTGGCTCTTCTCATTCATGGTTCTCCCTAAGCAAGCCTGGGATTTGTAGTTTGGTGAGGCACTTTCCCGCTAGTTAGCTCTCATGAACTACACTTATTGTATTATGACTTTGTAAGCCACCTAGAGTGGTCATATCGACCAGATAGGCGGGATATAAATAAATAAATAAATAAATAAATAAATAAATAAATAAATAAATAAATAAATAAATAAATAAATAAATAAATAAATAAATAAATAAATAAATAAATACACTTCGCAAGGCACCTGGAGTAGAGAGGTCATGGATTGCATTAATATAATTCTGTAACATAGAGAGGAACAATGAGAGGGCTGGAAAAGGCAAAGCAAATTGATAGTGCTATCTCATATAAAGAACAAGCACCCAGGGGGGATCATATAGCAATTACAGAAGAAAAATTAAGGGCTTCTGCTTCAGGATGAAGGCTAAAAATTCTTGATCAACAATCCTGTTTATAATGCTCTTTTTTAACTGTGCGACTTCCCCCACCCATGCACACACCCCTACTTACAGATATACTAAGAAAAATAAGTTGTAATAAAATCAGGTAGACAGCTGACAGTGTGGACAATATAAAAAGCTGTGCATGTCCTTGGAGGGAAGGGAATGTACTCCACAATTTGTACTGGCATGCCCCCAAACCTGAACAGATTACTTTCTGACGATCAATATCTGTAACCACTGGAGGCCTCTTGCAGGCTTTAGAAGCAGGGGGAAAAAAAATAACACAGCAGCCTCCAAGAGACCAGGTCCCAGGCATACATTTTCTTGTTGCCACTTGGTGCTAAAGTAAGAGTTTCAGACAAGGCTCATTTTTCATCTTTTTATAAGGCTGTGGATTGAATATGAAGTTTGCTGACATGTTCCAAGGGCTCCACGTTGCAGGTTTCTCCGCTCGGAAAGAATCTTGCCTCACACAGCCTTCACCCTCAACGTGAGAAGAAGCCCCGTGACACGGGCTTCATTCATCCGCTTGTTTTGTTTCATTATTTGTAAGGCCAACTGCAAATGTAAGCATGACCTTTCCATATTATTTCACATCCTTAAGTTTTTTTCACCTGATGATCTGTTTCCGTTCCCAGTGCTTCTTGATAGGATATGAGAACCGGGGATCAGTTATATGTGTGAGAGGGAAATATATTGCAGGAGTTCCACCCACTTTATTTTTGATTGCTATATAATGTGCCCTAGGAAATAATAATAAGCAAAGGTTTTTCCTGATAACTTAATTCAACTGCAAAAACAGGTAAAATCCTTCTATTGCTATCTCTTTACTTTCTCTCTTTTCTCAGTTCGGCTTCTGTTCCTGGAATCCTGTCTTCTCCTTTTCCCAGCCTAATTTGCTTCTCCGTCTTATTGTGGTTCATTACTTGATCGCTGAAAACAGGAAGCAGTTTTTAAGGTCTACTGATCTTATTTTGCCCTCCCACATTCATTTAATTTTCCTGAAACTAACCGGTCTCTTAGAATAAAAAACAAAAAAAAAACAGAAAAAAAAAACCAGGACAGGAAGTAACAGAAAGTCTAAGTGGTTTTGTTAAAATGAAGAAGGAAATGGGGGAACCGGGGTGAGTGGGAGGGAAGCTGTGTTATTAATAGGGGACTCCAAAATGATGGATGGAAAGAACAACAATATCCTTTAATCATAAGGCACTAATGTTCAGGCAGTGCTGGTAAGTGAGGGAAGCAATGAAACCATATGAGACTTAAACAGATGAATTAGGGAGAGTTCCACTGTGGGTTCCTGGACCAATTTCAAGGCTCTGGCCTGATTAACTAATGCATAAAATGCAAGTGATTCTTCCAATCAATAAGCTTTTATGTAAGCATATTTGTGTTATAACACAAACATAGCAGAATCTGTGGTTTCCCATACAGTCTAACAAGGCAGTACCTTTTTCTTTGACTCAAGGTGGGAAAAAACCCTGCATTTTTTTGTAATGGCATTGTATATTATACAAACGTTTTGTCTTTACCTGCTGAAGACACAGTAGTGGTTTGTGACAATTCTAATTTTGAAAAGAAGAACCTCTGTGTTTAAATTAATAATTTTAAAAGTATATATCCCTGTCAAAATAAAGACACACAGGCTGGAATTCTGTTCATCAAGGTGCAATGTAATGTTACACCTGCGTAAAGGTGTGAAGCATTCTGCCCAGCAACAAGGACTATGCATGGGGACTATGCCATTGGTCATGCAGTTGCCATTTTGCCCAGTTGCGCAATGTATAGTGGTAGAAGTGCTTCATAAATAGCAATGCCACCTTGGTGTGATCTCAGCTCCCACGAGCATAACATTGAGTTATTCCTGCAATGCTGTTCAACAGGATTTCAGCCACAAAACATGTTTGCTCTCTAGGAAGCAACTTTTTTTTCTAACTGTACATGAGTCTGAGTTGGATTTCATTTCCCTTCATTTAATAGTTGTGTGTTCAAATGTGCAACCCAGTGCACACAAGTGTACAAATAAAATGTAGTCAGTGATACAAATCCAGATGGGAAAACTCTCACTAGAGGTTTGAAATTGTAGTGGAATTGAATAGGAACAATAAAACATAGAGGTACAACACAGTGGGGATGTGGTGGCACTGTGGGCGAAATGGCAGAAGCCTGTACTGCAGGGTCAGAAGACCAGCAGTCGTAAGATCGAATCCACGTGACGGAGTGAGCTTCTGTCGCTTGTCCCAGCTCCTGCCAACCTAGCGGTTTGAAAGCATGCAAATGCAAGTAGATCAATAGGGACCACCTTGGTGGGAAGGTAACAGCGTTCCGTGTCTAAGTCGCACTGGCCATGTGACCACGGAAGATTGTCTTCGGACAAAAATGCTGGCTCTATGGCTTGGAAACGGGGATGAGCACCACCCCCTAGAGTCGAACACGACTGGACAAAAATTGTCAAGGGGAACCTTTACCTTTACCTTTTTTTACAACACAAACCAATTCTTAGGGTTCTTCTGGTTTTCTGAAAAACACCTTAACATTTCTGTCTCTCCCTAGGCAGTGTGATGCTTTTTACCGCAACCATTTTCAAGGGGTTACTCTGGTCATTTCTTATCGATAAAGCAACGAATAGTCTTATGCCATTTTAAAGATCAACAAGCTCTACTGTGGCATTAGCCTCATGGGTTGTAATCCATCAAGTTCAGGGGGAGACCGTTAACCTGCTTCACTTGCTTGCATCAAGCTCCTTGAAGAGAATTCCATTTCCCCTACAATTCTTGCTGCTTTATGTTGGCCTAATGGAGAGGTCTAAGACAACTTACTCGTGGGTGGGAATGTTTGTTCTAAGAGGGTCTGCATCACAGGTGGGCAATCTCAACAAGATCAAGAAGAAAATTTTCATTTTGTTATTAGCCCAAAGGCCTCACTCCTTACTATGTGTATCTAATTGCATTTTCTTTAAGGTAGCACAACATTTTTGTCACTTGTTTTTTGTTTTGATTTTTTTTTTTTTTAAATCTAATATGATTGCATGGCTACTCCTTTGAAAGCCATTACTGACAAAAAGGTGGAAAGGTGGAGGTTTTTTGTTTGTTTGCTTCTTTGTTTGCAAGAGCAGCCTTTCAGTTTCGAGTGTGTCCCAGAAAAGAATGGGCTTAATTCTCTTGTGTTCCTCATGGAATGTGAGTATTACACTGGCAGACAGCAAAGACCTGCTTCTAACTAACCTATGAACATTTATTTAGAAATAGGTGAGCATTTCATATGGAGTCATAAACATTTGTGATCTATGCATGTCTGTGTGTGGATTCTCTCCCCATTTCTTTACAGTCCTGAACCAACCCAGATGTAAACCCAAATGGATGCAGAAATTCAAGGTTGGTTCTTTAAGTTGGTTCTTTTACACATGATGCGTGTGTCCTATGGTAGTGGTGGGGAGCCAAATGAAATTAATAGTTTACATTTCAGTTCAGCACAAATTGAATTTGTGCTGTGTCTCATTTCAATTCTCACAAAGCAGTGAAATTTCTTGTTCTTATGTGCTGTCAAGTTGCCTCCAATTTACGACAACCGTATGAATGACTGATCACCAAAATGTCCTCTCCTCTACAGCCCTGCTCAGCTTTTGGAAACTCAAGTTTGTGGCTTTCTTTAGGGGTTCACTCCATCTAGTATTTGGTCTTCCTCTTTCTCTACTGCCTTCAACCTTTTCCAGCGTTATTGTCTTTTCCAGAGAATCCTGCCTTCTCGTGATGGATGATAGCCTCAGTTTCAACATTTTTGCCTTCAGAAATAGTTCAGGCTTGCTCTGGGACCCATTTGTTTACCTTTCAGTTTGTCCAGGATATCTGCAAAATTGAAATTTAAAAATTACAAAAATCAGTGAAATTACCAATTGATAAAGTTATTATGGAAAACTGACTTCTGTACCAGTTATTATGAGACCAGATTTATAACTCTGGAAGTTCAAATTTCAGACATTCAACACCATTTTTGAACCTTTGAGCCTTATATATGCATCAGACGTGAAAAGCCCTTGGGTGTTCAAGTTCAGAATCTCCTAAAATCACTCATGATTGCTGGTAAATGTGATGGGGCCAGTGGCCGTGATCTTAGTTTTTTTGATGTTGAATTTCAGACCATTTTTGGTGCTCTCCTCTTTCACCCCCATTAAGAGGTTCTTTAATTCCTCCTCACTTTCTGCCACCAGAGTGGTATCATCTGCATATCTGAGGTTGTTGATATTTCTTCCGGCAATCTTAATTCTGGCTTGGGATTCCTCCAGTCCAGCCTTTCGCATGATGTATTCTGCATATAAGTTGAATAAGCAGGGGGACAATATACAGGCTTGTCGTACTCCTTTCCCAATTTTGAACCAATCAGATGTTCCATATCCAGTTCTAAATGTTGTTTCCTGTCCCACATATAGATTTCTCAAGAGATAGATAAGGTGGTCAGGCACTCCCTTTTCTTTAAGGACTTGCCATAGTTTGCTGAGCTCCACACAGTCAAAGGCTTTTGCGTAGTCAATGAAGCAGAAGTAGATATTTTTCTGGAACTCTCTGGCTTTCTCCATAATCCAGCGCATGTTAGCAATTTGGTCTCTAGTTCCTCTGCCCCTTCGGAATCTAGCTTGTACTTCTGGGAGTTCTTGGTCCACATTACTGCTGAAGCCTACCTTGTAGGATTTTGAGCATAACTTTGCTAGCGTGTGAAATGAGTGCAATTGTATGGTAGTTGGAACATTCTTTGGCACTGTCCTTCTTTGGGACTGGGATGTAGACTGATCTTTTCCAATTCTCCAGCCACTGCTGAATTTTCCAAACTTGCTTTCTAAGGCCAACTTGACTTCACTCTCCAGGATATCTGGCTCAAGATCAGCAACCACACTATTTGGATTGTCCGGGACATCCAGATCTTTCTCGTATAATTCCTCTGTGTATTCTTGCCACCTCTTCTTGATGTCTTCTGCTTCTGTTAGTCAGCATTCAATTTTCTGTTGTTTCCCTCCTCTCCTCTGCTATTTGTAAGGCCTTGTTGGACAGCCACTTTGCTTTCTTGCATTTCCTTTTTTTTGGGATGGTTTTTGTTGCTGCCTCCTGTACAATGTTACGATCCTCCATCCATAGTTATTCAGGCACTCTGTCCACCAAATCTAGTTCCTTAAATCTGTTCTTCACTTCCACTGTGTATTCAATAAGGGATTTGGTTTAGATTAGCCCAGTGGTTTTTCCCACTTTCTTTAGTTTAAACTTGAGTTTTGCTATAAGAAGCTGACGATCAGAGCCACAGGTCTTGTTTTTGCTGACTGTATAAAGCTTCTCCATCTTTGGCTGCAGAGAATATAATCAATCTGATTTTGGTATTGCCCATCTGGTGATGTATCTGGAATTATCCAATCTGGATGTATCCAGATTGATAGGAATAGGTTGCTGGCAACCTTAATGCATTCCTAATGAGCAATGCAATGAAGCACTTTCCCCTGGATGCATTAATGTTAGTGATAATAGTTTGATGCTCCAGCAAAGTAAATAATTTTATTTCAAGTACATTCCATGTTATGGCCATATCTTCCTCACAGGTCCTTGTTACATTTGTATTCTTCCTACCTTGTGTATCTAAATTGTATCAGTGGCCACACAGAATCTAAACTGGAGTGGGGAAGGATTAGAGAACCACAGAGTTGTTATGAAGATGGAAACTCCTTGAGTCCAAGAGAAGAAGAAACACTGCTCTGAATATTTGTTGAAAATGGAACTTTGTTAGCTATTTCTTGAAACATAGCCATGGAGTTTCCCCTGCACTTAGGGGGAACTGTCCTCCAGCCTTCTGAACCAAGAAAGATCAGGAAGAAAAGGATTGAGATTCTAGGAATTTTAATTTTCATCATATTTGTATTCGCGAAAGCTTTCTAAGCCGGTATCTAATGGTTGTTGTGGGTCTTTTGAGCTCTTTGGCCGTGTTCTGAAGGTTGTTCTTCCTAACGTTTCACCAGTCTCTGTGGCTGGCATCTTCAGAGGACAGCACTCTGTGCTCTGGTGTAGTTGGCTTGCGGAACAACCATTTCATCATATTTGCTTGTTTCTTCAGTGACCCCACAAAAAGGTGTACAATTCAGTTAGGTGTTACTTGTTTTTACGTGAACAGTCACTAGCCACCATCTAATACAGTGGAGAAAAGTCTAATGCCAATACTTCTCAAAGAAATGTAAGTTGATAAAAATCATGAACATCTCTCTTACATACTTTGGAATCCTGGCTGGGAATAAATGTTATGAATATATAACATAGTTAAACCAGTTACAACATTAAAATATAATTAAATTCAAATGGGATGTAACTAAGGCGTCACCATGACCAGATCAAACATTTCTAAGAATAGGCACAGCTAGCACACTAGTTTTCATTGTACAGATGCATTCCCAGCCACCAAAGTAAACTGAGAATCAAGAATTATGGTTGAACTGAGGTATATGTCAAAATTGTGAACCTTTCCTTTTAGGGAGAGTAGACCCATTTAGCTCAAGATGGATCTCTGTTCACTGATATGCCTTTTGACTGTCTGGGAGAATATAAGTCTTTTATGTATTAAGTTTCAATTTGCTCATCTTCGCCACGGTGTGACTGATACCAGATGTTGGCTTGAAGTAAAGCCATTCAAAATCCAGATGGAAAGGAGGAAGAGAACTGGGTGCCCTCAGGATATTGCTAGCATTAAACTTCAAGGCTCTGGGTGGCCTATCCCAAAGGTTTCCTGTAAATAGTATGGAGAACAAGATGGAGCCCTAAGGGAGCCCACAGGGCTATCTGTAAGGTGTCAAACAGAAATTTCCCAATCTTACCTTCTAAGATCGTTTCTCCAGGAATAATCAAAGCCACTGCAGAACCATGTATTCCCAACTTCAGACAAGCAGCTCAGAAGAATATCATCATGGTTGATGATACTGAAAACCTCTTGAGAGGCCCAGCAGAACTAAGAGGGACACACTCCCATGGAAAGTGGTCTTAAAGATTTAAAACACTTAACTGATGCCTGCAATAGTATAAAGTTATATGAAAAGGAATATCTTGGAACATATGCCACTGGAGTCCAATTGAGATAATGGATAGAAATATGAGTGCAGAAATATACAGCAATTTGTGATGGAATTTATTCCTCAAAATTGATACTGCTAGGTGTGGAACACCTTCAAATACTAGCATGTTGCCTTGACTCTTGATAGGCTTTCTGAGTAGATATTTACCAACTAAAAGATGCTGAGGGGCAAGAGGGAAGCTGAGGAAGAAAAGAGGCATGAAACCTCAAAAGGCATTGCTGGTAAACAGGTTGATACTGTCCCTTCAGAACTTTGGGGCATTTGAGTCAGACTTGCATAATATTTGGCACTGGTTATATTGCTCCATACTAATGAGGCTGTTCTGGGCAGTCCCATGGAGCTGGGTAATATTTAATGCATTTAGCCAAAGGCAAAACCTTGGGCTATGTTCCACAATGTCCTCTTTTATTTTGCGTTATTAAATGTCTGCCTTGCATGGCCTCCCCCTTCCCTCTTTAGGAAGGCCCCCTTCCCCCTCCAAAAGACATGGTTATCAACAAAAAGCAGCCTGTTGCCGCATACATCAGCACCACTAAATAGAGTAAAGGGCTGCAGACCATGAGGATAATGGATAGATTTCCTGTTTTGTGTTCAAGCTGTCCTTGGGATTCAGGCAGAGAGATCCTCAGAGTCAAAACTATAGCAGCATCTTTTAAGGGCAGCACAGCACCAGGACTCTTCAGGTTTTCATAGAGGCCTTGGTAGATATCTGCTACCTGAGAAAGAGTGTGTAGATGTGTAGAAGGCAGCAGAATAACTTGAGTGATAGAATGAATCCTAGAAGCAAGACAGATTTATTTACTTATTAAAACGCATTTATAGCCTGCCATATATCACAGAATCTGAAGACAGGTTTAGAATAGATGGAAATATTTAAGATGGAAAGGTGACTTCCAGTCCTAGTAGGGTTCCTACCATCCTGGGGGTGCAAGTCTGACAGGGGGACTGAAGAATGTTTTTTCCCCATTTAGAGGTAGGCGGTCGAATAGCTGGCTTGCCCTAATGGACCAGCCTTCCACTACCTCTAGTGGGGGGTTGGTCCATTAGGGCAAATCAGCTATCTCATGGCCTACATCTTTAATTAGAGGTGGAGAGTGAGACCTTTGACTATGTTGCTTTGCTTGTGTACTTGATTGCACAGATGCTTGCCTGACTCTATCCAAAAGGTGCTTAAATCTTAAATCGCCACACACACTACCCCTGGGAACCAGCTGCTACTGCTCCATCATCATATTGCATCCAGCACAAGCAGTATATACCTATCAAATCTGAAAGCTCTGGGAGAGTGAAAAGGTTGGCAAAATGACAATATATTTTGGGTACTGTCCTGCTGATCTTATTGTGGGACTCACATGTGGCTTCCTTTGCACTGAGGATAGGAAACAGCCTCTACATTAGATGAAGGACATCTTGGGAATAACCAAGAGAGTGAGAGCGAGAGAGGGAGAGTTATAGACAACATGTACATCATGTAGCCTCTTTGGCCAGATGGCCCTGCAAACATAATGAGACTGAAGCACCATCTCCATTCTGCTGTTTTGGACTCTCTCTTTGCTGTTTTCCTGTCTGTTACATACAGCACTGATGTTACCTGTCTGTCATGGGTTTGGAGGGAAAGTTCCATCCTATGGGGAGTGGAAGGCGGGACATCAGGAGGAGGGGCTGTACTGTATAAATATGTGATGCCTGTGTGGTGAAGGAGTGAGAAACTGATGAGACACTGGGATGTGACGAAGCAGCAGCTGGGAAGAAGAAGCTGTTGTGGGAGTCTGTGTGTCAGACAGGGTACTACTGTGTGTCAGAGTACCAACCTGATAGGTTCAGGGTCTGTGCTTCAAGTTAAGGGTTCTGTGTGAACCAAGCTGTATGCTTGTATGAGTGAGAATAAGCCACGTTACTTTACCTATTCACCTGATTGTTTATTTTTCCCTGTGTGTATTTAAAATAAACCTTATTCTTTTTATTGTTTAAAAATCCATCCCTGGTCTGTGTGACTTCTTACAGGGAATGGTTGGTGGCAGCTTAGTGTAACTGTGTGACATATCCCAGTAGGTCTGGGTTTGTCACATTGATTGGTGTCCAGCGTGTGGGATACGACTGGTCCAGTTGTCCAGCGGTCCAGCAAAGCCTTGGCAAGTGTGCCCAGAGCAAGGGGGGTCTAGTCAGGGACAGTCTGAGGCGCGTAGGTAATCTTCTAGGTGTACCTCACGGGGAGGTGCGCTAGTAGAAGAACGTGCCAACTGGGGAGACTTAGATTAAGGTGCTCTGAGGCAGCCTAGTTTTGGCGGGAAAAAGCTGAGGCAAAACTGCATAGTAACAGTGAGCTAGCTTGCCAGCTGAGAGGCCCAGCAGAGGGGGGTAGGCTCTGACTCGATACTGTTGCAAGTTAGTGCTGAAGAACAGCAGCCTAGAGAAGGCTGGTTCTGAGGCAAGAAGGAAAAAGTGGTCGTTTTATTTTGAGGCTTGACTTTTTAAAGCAGCCTGTTCTGAGGGGGGGTTATGCCCTTGACTCGAAGCCAAGTAGCAGACATGAGTGAAGTGAAAGACCCCCAGATTGACCAAGGTTCTGAGGATGAATTTGGCTCAGTGCCAGGTGACAGCACAGGAGAGCAGGACCCAGAACTCAGAAAAATACTCCTAGCCCAACAGCATGAACTGAGGGTGAGGGAAATGGAGGAAAGATTAGAGAGAGAGAGAATGGAAAAGGAAGAAAGATTAGAGAGACAGAGAATTGAATTGGAATTGCAGAGAGAGAAAATGGCGTTTGAATTAAAAAAATTGGAACTGATGAATCAGAACAATAATAATAATAGGGATTCTGAGGGAGGCCAACTGTCTAAAGCTGACCTGAAGAAATTCCCTGTGTACCACAAGGGAGATTGTCCTGAGGTGTTCTTTTCCTTAGTGGAAAGGGCGTTTGTGGACTTCTCAGTGAGGGAAACTGAGAAGATGACCATCATGCGGTCTTTAATCAGTGGTAGCCTGGCTGAGGTTTATGCCGAGATGCCTGAGGAACTGATGAAAGATTTTGCAGAGTTTAAAAAACTGGTGTTTGCCAGACATGGGATAAATGCAGAGCAGCTGAGACAAAGATTCAGGTCCCTCACAAAAAAACCAGAACAGACTTTTACCCAAGTGGGGGCCCAATTGGTGAGGCTGCTTGAGAAATGGCTATCGCAGGAAGGGACAGAGACCTATGAGCAGCTTAAAGACTTGATAGCACTGGAACAGTTCTATTCAGTCCTGCATGGGGAATTGAAATTCCAGGTGAGGGAAAGGAAACCGAAGTCTGTGGCAGCAGCCGCAGAGATCGCAGATTTTATTTCTCAAATAAGAAAGCCCTTGGGTGAGGGGAAGTCTGTAGGTAAACCCAAAGAAACCTACAGCAAGTACTCTCAGGGACCAGGGAAAAGCCAGCAAGGGGGAGGGGCCCATGGTGAAGGGAAGCCCTCAGACATGAAACTAAGACCTCAGATTTTGGAGGGAAAACCAAAACAAGATGAGAGAGAATCAAAATACACCAGAAAATGTTATTTCTGTCAGGGAAAGGGTCATCTAATCTCAGATTGTGAGAAATTAAAGCAGCTAAAAGGAATGGTGCCTCAGGAGTCTAGTGGGACCAAGCCAAAAGCTGTGTTCTGTGTCCAGAAAGAGCAAGGCTCAGTGTCACTGAGGGAGCCGGTTGCCATGACTACTCAGTCTGGAACAGCTACCTCTGCTGATCAGGCTGAGGAAAATGGTCCTCTTGTGGAGGTAAAGCGCTGCTTGCTGATAAAAACAGATTCTCAGTTGTTTGAGACAGCAGGGGTGGACGTAGGAATACTTGACCGTCAGTATAGGGGGCTGCGGGACACTTGTTCCCAGGTAACCCTGTGCCATCCAGATATTATCCCTAGGGAGTTTATAATCCCAAATGAGAGCATGAAGGTGGCAGGGATTGAGGGGCAGGTAATCTCTCTGCCAGTAGCAGAGGTACCTGTCAACTTTCAAGGCTGGAGGGGAGATTGGCGGCTAGCGATTTCATCGACTCTGCCAGCAGCCGTGCTCGTGGGAAATGACCTGGCTGAACATGTGAAACGGGTGCTAGTGATTACACGCTCACAAGCCACCACAGGGACAGTTCAGGGGGGTAATGATGAGCCAGAGTCGGAAGCAGAGGGGAGTTCAGAAGCTGTGGTGGAAACCTTAACCACAGACAGCAGATTTGGACAAGAGCAAAAGGCAGACGCCACTCTCCAAAAGTGTTTTGAACAGGTGACTGACGCCCAGCTAACACCTGAAACCCCAGTGAGATTCCTGGAGAAAAAGGGGATTTTATATAGAGAAACCCTGAGGAATATCTCAAAAGGGGGAGATGGGATCAGAAGTCAGCTGGTGGTACCTGAAAAGTATCGCCCCATGATCTTACAAAGGGGTCACTCTGACATGTTTGCTGCACACTTAGGGGTGAAAGAGCCCCTTGATTTGATCAAGCAAGATTGGGAGCAGATCACCCAGGATGACCCACAAGACGTTGTGACTTACATAGACACCTTGATGAATGACCTAAGGAGAAATCTAGAGCTGGCAGCAGAAAACCTGCAAGCTCAGAAGGTCAGACAGAAAACATGGTATGACCACAAAGCTAGAGAGAGGCACTTTGACCCAGGGGAGGAAGTGCTTTGGCTTAGGCCCTGCAGAGAGAATAAACTGCAGCTCAAATGGGCAGGACCATATAGGGTCATTTCCAAGATGTCAGACCTGAACTACCTAATAGAGCAGGAGGAGAACCAAGCGAGGAGGGTGGTTCATGTGAATGCCCTAAAACCCTACTACAGAGGGGAACAGAGGGTTTTATTCGCGATAAAAGCAGCTGAGAGTGAGGAAGCTGAATTACCCTTCTGGGAGGGTAGAGGGGAAGTAAAATACAACCCAGAGGAGGTAAAGATCAGTCCTGCACTCACCCAAGGCCAGCAGCAAGAACTAAAAATGCTGCTTAATAAATATCAACAGGTGTTTTCCAACAAGCCGGGGATAGTGAAGGGAGTGATGCATCGGATCCACACAGGGGATGCACCCCCGCAGGCAGTATCCCCATACCGAGTAACGGGACCCTATAGGGACAAGGTGCGGAAGGAGCTGGACGAGATGCTGAGGGAGAACATAATCGTCCCCTCTTCTAGTCCTTGGTCCTCTCCGATAGTCCTTGTGGACAAGCCTGATGGGAGCATTAGGTTTTGTGTCGATTACAGGAAATTAAACCGTGTAACCACTCCTGATGCCTACCCAATGCCCAGGCTAGACAACCTGATTGAAACCATAGGGGGTTGTCGGTTCATCTCATCATTGGACCTGGTAAAGGGATATTGGCAATTAAGAATTGATCCCAGGGATCAAGAAAAGACTGCCTTTTGCAGCCCTTTTGGTCTCTATGAGTTTCGAGTCCTGAGCTTTGGTCTCAGAAATGCACCAGCCACATTCCAAAGGCTGATGGACCAGACCTTGGCAGGGCTCAGTGACTTTACAGTGGCCTACATTGACGACATAGGGATCTTCAGTAATACCTGGGAAGATCACCTGATACACCTGGAGTTAGTGCTGCAGAGGTTAAGTGCAGCAGGGCTAACAGTAAAGGCCAGCAAGTGTCAGCTGGGTAGCCCAGAAATAAAATACTTGGGTCACATGGTAGGGGGAGGAGTGATAAAACCCCTGGAGGCCAAAATAGAAGCTGTTCGTGATTGGCCTAGACCCAACACCAAGAAAAAGGTCAAATCATTTCTTGGGTTGGTGGGCTACTACAGAAAGTTCATCCCGAGGTTTAGCGAGATTGCGGCTCCGCTGACCGATCTGACGAGGAAGAAGGCTGATGACCGCATCCCGTGGACCAGCGACTGTGAGGCGGCGTTCCAGAGGTTGAAGGAGGCGTTAATCAACTATCCTGTGCTGCGCGCTCCAGACTTCGACCGGGAGTTCATCATCTACACCGATGCGTCTAACAGCGGGGTAGGAGCAGTTCTGTGCCAGGAGGATGAGAATGGTGACCAGCATCCAGTGTCCTACCTGAGTAGGAAACTTCAAAAAGGTGAGAGACATTTGGCAACCGTGGAGAAGGAGTGTTTGGCCATAGTCTACGCGATCCAGAAGGCCAAGCCTTACATCTGGGGAAGACATTTTATTCTGTGTACTGACCATTCACCATTGCAATGGTTAAAGACAATGAAAACCCACAATAGCAAACTTATGAGGTGGGCTTTAAACCTACAGGACTATGACTTTGAAGTAAAGGTGGTCAGAGGGTCAGTGAACTGTGTTGCTGACGCCTTATCAAGAAGACCTGAAGAATGAAGACGGCGAAAGAACATGGACTATATGTATATAATGATGACAAAAAGTTAAATGTACCTGGTTTTGAATTTGGTTTGTATGAATAAAGGTAAATGGATGTAATGTATATGGTAAATGTTTAAATGCATAATTGCTATGGTTAACTTAGAGTGTAAGTATAAGGAAGTATAATATGGTATGTATAACTGTTGTTGTGTATTTTATTCAGGTTGTTTTTTGGTGAAAAGCACGTTAGCTTTCCCCCTACAAAACAACTTATAAAGAGGGGAGGTGTTACATACAGCACTGATGTTACCTGTCTGTCATGGGTTTGGAGGGAAAGTTCCATCCTATGGGGAGTGGAAGGCGGGACATCAGGAGGAGGGGCTGTACTGTATAAATATGTGATGCCTGTGTGGTGAAGGAGTGAGAAACTGATGAGACACTGGGATGTGACGAAGCAGCAGCTGGGAAGAAGAAGCTGTTGTGGGAGTCTGTGTGTCAGACAGGGTACTACTGTGTGTCAGAGTACCAACCTGATAGGTTCAGGGTCTGTGCTTCAAGTTAAGGGTTCTGTGTGAACCAAGCTGTATGCTTGTATGAGTGAGAATAAAACACGTTACTTTACCTATTCACATGATTGTTTATTTTTCCCTGTGTGTATTTAAAATAAACCTTATTCTTTTTATTGTTTAAAAATCCATCCCTGGTCTGTGTGACTTCTTACAGGGAATGGTTGGTGGCAGCTTAGTGTAACTGTGTGACATATCCCAGTATCCCATCTCCCCCTTTTGAGACATTCCTCAGGGTCTCTCTATATAAAATCCCCTTTTTCTCCAGAAATCTCTCTGGGGTTTCAGGTGTTAGCTGGGCGTCAGTCACCTGTTCAAAACACTTTTGGAGAGTGGCGTCTGCCTTTTGCTCCTGTCCAAATCTGCTGTCTGTGGTTAAGGTTTCCACCACAGCTTCTGAACTCCCCTCTGCTTCCGTCTCTGGCTCATCATTACCCCCCTGAACTGTCCCTGTGGTGGCTTGTGAGCGTGTAATCACTAGCACCCGTTTCACATGTTCAGCCAGGTCATTTCCCACGAGCACGGCTGCTGGCAGAGTCGATGAAATCGCTAGCCGCCAATCTCCCCTCCAGCCTTGAAAGTGGACAGGTACCTCTGCTACTGGCAGAGAGATTACCTGCCCCTCAATCCCTGCCACCTTTATGCTCTCATTTGGGATTATAAACTCCCTAGGAATAATATCTGGATGGCACAGGGTTACCTGGGAACAAGTGTCCCGCAGCCCCCTATACTGACGGTCAAGTATTCCTACGTCCACCCCTGCCGTCTCAAACAACTGAGAATCTGTTTTCACCAGCAAGCAGCGCTTTACCTCCACAAGAGGACCATTTTCCTCAGCCTGATCAGCAGAGGTAGCTGTTCCAGACTGAGTAGCCATGGCAACAGGCTCCCTCAGTGAGACTGAGCCTTGCTCTTTCTGGACACAGAACACAGCTTTTGGCTTGGTTCCACTAGCATTCTGAGGCACCATTCCTTTTAGCTGCTTTAATTTCTCACACTCTGAGATTAGATGACCCTTTCCCTGACAGAAATAACATTTTCTGGTGTATTTTGATTCTCTGTCATCTTGTTTTGGTTTTCCCTCCAAAATCTGAGGTCTTAGTTTCATGTCTGAGGGCTTCCCTTCACCATGGGCCCCTCCCCCTTGCTGGCTTTTCCCTGGTCCCTGAGAGTACTTGCTGTAGGTTTCTTTGGGTTTACCTACAGATTTCCCCTCACCCAAGGGCTTTCTTATTTGGGAAATAAAATCTGCGATCTCTGCGGCTGCTGCCACAGATTTCGGTTTCCTTTCCCTCACCTGGAATTTCAATTCCCCATGCAGGACTGAATAGAACTGTTCCAGTGCTATCAAGTCTTTCAGCTGCTCATAGGTCTCTGTCCCTTCCTGCGATAGCCATTTCTCAAGCAGCCTCACCAATTGGGCCCCCACTTGGGTAAAAGTCTGTTCTGGTTTTTTTGTGAGGGACCTGAATCTTTGTCTCAGCTGCTCTGCATTTATCCCATGTCTGGCAAAATACTCATAGCCCAACAGCATGAACTGAGGGTGAGGGAAATGGAGGAAAGGGAAAGAGAGAAACAGCGGCAATTTGAATTAGAGAGAGAGAGAATGGAGAGGGAGGAAAGATTGGAGAGAGAGAGAATGGCGTTTGAATTAAGAAAACTGGAAATGATGAACCAGAACAATAATAATAATAGGGATTCTGAGGGAGGCCAACTGTCTAAAGCTGACCTGAAGAAATTCCCTGTGTATCACAAGGGAGATTGTCACCTTTTTGAAGTTTCCTACTCAGGTAGGACACTGGATGCTGGTCACCATTCTCATCCTCCTGGCACAGAACTGCTCCTACCCCGCTGTTAGATGCATCGGTGTAGATGATGAACTCCCGGTCGAAGTCTGGAGCCCGCAGGACTGGATAGTTGATTAGCGCCTCCTTCAACCTCTGGAACGCCGCCTCACAGTCGCTGGTCCACGGGATGCGGTCATCAGCCTTCTTCCTCGTCAGATCGGTCAGCGGAGCCTCAATCTCGCTAAACCTCGGGATGAACTTTCTGTAGTAGCCCACCAACCCAAGAAATGATTTGACTTTTTTCTTGGTGTTGGGTCTAGGCCAATCACGAACAGCTTCTATTTTGGCCTCTAGGGGTTTTATCACTCCTCCCCCTACCATGTGACCCAAGTATTTTATTTCTGGGCTACCCAGCTGACACTTGCTGGCCTTTACTGTTAGCCCTGCTGCACTTAACCTCTGCAGCACTAACTCCAGGTGTATCAGGTGATCTTCCCAGGTGTTACTGAAGATCCCTATGTCGTCAATGTAGGCCACTGTAAAGTCATTGAGCCCTGCCAAGGTCTGGTCCATCAGCCTTTGGAATGTGGCTGGTGCATTTCTGAGACCAAAGCTCAGGACTCGAAACTCATAGAGACCAAAAGGGCTGCAAAAGGCAGTTTTTTCTTGATCCCTGGGATCAATTCTTAATTGTCTTGCTTGGTTCTCCTCCTGCTCTATTAGGTAGTTCAGGTCTGACATCTTGGAAATGACCCTATATGGTCCTGCCCATTTGAGCTGCAGTTTATTCTCTCTGCAGGGCCTAAGCCACAAGATGAGAGAGAATCAAAATACACCAGAAAATGTTATTTCTGTCAGGGAAAGGGTCATCTAATCTCAGAGTGTGAGAAATTAAAGCAGCTAAAAGGAATGGTGCCTCAGAATGCTAGTGGGACCAAGCCAAAAGCTGTGGTCTGTGTCCAGAAAGAGCAAGGCTCAGTGTCACTGAGGGAGCCTGTTGCCATGGCTACTCAGTCTGGAACAGCTACCTCTGCTGATCAGGCTGAGGAAAATGGTCCTCTTGTGGAGGTAAAACGCTGCTTGCTGGTGAAAACAGATTCTCAGTTGTTTGAGACAGCCGGGGTGGACGTAGGAATACTTGACCGTCAGTATAGGGGGCTGCGGGACACGTGTTCCCAGGTAACCCCTCAAATGGGCAGGACCATATAGGGTCATTTCCAAGATGTCAGACCTGAACTACCTAATAGAGCAGGAGGAGAACCAAGCAAGGAGGGTGGTTCATGTGAATGCCCTAAAACCCTACTACAGAGGGGAACAGAGGGTTTTATTCGCGATAAAAGCAGCTGAGAGTGAGGAAGCTGAATTACCCTTCTGGGAGGGTAGAGGGGAAGTAAAATACAACCCAGAGGAGGTAAAGATCAGTCCTGCACTCACCCAAGACCAGCAGCAAGAACTAAAAATGCTGCTTAATAAATATCAACAGGTGTTTTCCAACAAGCCGGGGATAGTGAAGGGAGTGATGCATCGGATCCACACAGGGGATGCACCCCCGCAGGCAGTATCCCCATACCGAGTAACGGGACCCTATAGGGACAAGGTGCGGAAGGAGCTGGACGAGATGCTGAGGGAGAACATAATTGTCCCCTCTTCTAGTCCTTGGTCCTCTCCGATAGTCCTTGTGGACAAGCCTGATGGGAGCATTAGGTTTTGTGTTGATTACAGGAAATTAAACCGTGTAACCACTCCTGATGCCTACCCAATGCCCAGGCTAGACAACCTACACTAAGCTGCCACCAACCATTCCCTTTAAGAAGTCACACAGACCAGGGATGGATTTTTAAACAATAAAAAGAATAAGGTTTATTTTAAATACACACAGGGAAAAATAAACAATCAGGTGAATAAAATAAAGTAACGTGGCTTACTTCACTCATACATACACACAGTTTGGTTCACACAGAACCCTTAACTTAAAGCACAGACCCTGAACCTATCAGTTCTGGCTAACCAACAGACACCTGAACCTATCAGGTTGGTACTCTGACACACAGTAGTACCCTGTCTGACACACAGACTCCCACAACAGCTTCTTCTTCCCAGCTGTTGCTTCGTCACACCCCAGTGTCTCTCAGCATCTCTCTCTCACCACACACGCTCCACATATTTATACAGTACAGCCCCTCCTCCTGATGTCCCGCCTTCCACTCCCCATAGGATGGAACTTTCCCTCCAAACCCATGACAGACAGGTAACATCAGTGCTGTTATGTAACACCTCCCCTCTTTATAAGTTGTTTTGTAGGGGGAAAGCTAAGGTGCTTTTCACCAAAAAAACAACCTGAATAAAATACACAACAACAGTTATACATACCATATTATACTTACTCATACTTACATTCTAAGTTAAACATTTACCATTTAGGCATTTAAACATTTACCATATACATTACATCCATTTACCTTTGTGGTGAAGAGAGAGACACTGAGACACACTGGGAGACACTGAGAGACACTGGGTTGTGACGAAGCAGCAGCTGGGAAGAAGAAGCTGTTGTGGGAGTCTGTGTGTCAGACAGGGTACTGCTGTGTGTCAGAGTACCAACCTGATAGGTTCAGGTGTCTGTTGGGTAGCCAGAACTGATAGGTTCAGGGTCTGTGCTTCAAGTTAAGGGTTCTGTGTGAACCAAACTGTATGCTTGTATGAGTGAGAATAAGCCACGTTACTTTATTTTATTCACCTGATTGTTTATTTTTCCCTGTGTGTATTTAAATAAACCTTATTCTTTTTATTGTTTAAAAATCCATCCCTGGTCTGTGTGACTTCTTAAAGGGAATGGTTGGTGGCAGCTTAGTGTAACCGTGTGACATATCCCAGTAGGTCTGGGTTTGTCACATTGATTGGTGGCAGCGGTGGGATACGACTGGTCCAGTTGTCCAGCGGTCCAGCAAAGCCTTGGCAGGTGTGCCCAGAGCAAGGGGGGTCTAGTCAGGGACAGTCTGAGGCGCGTAGGTAATCTTCTAGGTGTACCTCACGGGGAGGTGCGCTAGTAGAAGAACGTGCCAACTGGGGAGACTTAGATTAAGGTGCTCTGAGGCAGCCTAGTTTTGGCGGGAAAAAGCTGAGGCAAAACTGCGTAGTAACAGTGAGCTAGCTTGCCAGCTGAGAGGCCCAGCAGAGGGGGGTAGGCTCTGACTCGATACTGTTGCAAGTATCATTCCTAGGGAGTGTATAATCCCAAATGAGAGCATGAAGGTGGCAGGGATTGAGGGGCAGGTAATCTCTCTGCCAGTAGCAGAGGTACCTGTCAACTTTCAAGGCTGGAGGGGAGATTGGCGGCTAGCGATTTCATCGACTCTGCCAGCAGCCGTGCTCGTGGGAAATGACCTGGCTGAACATGTGAAACGGGTGCTAGTGATTACACGCTCACAAGCCACCACGGGGACAGCTCAGGGGGGTAATGATGAGCCAGAGACGGAAGCAGAGGGGAGTTCAGAAGCTGTGGTGGAAACCTTAACCACAGACAGCAGATTTGGACAGGAGCAAAAGGCAGACGCCACTCTCCAAAAGTGTTTTGAACAGGTGACTGACGCCCAGCTAACACCTGAAACCCCAGTGAGATTTCTGGAGAAAAAGGGGATTTTATATAGAGAGACCCTAAGGAATATCTCAAAAGGGGGAGATGGGATCAGAAGTCAGCTGGTGGTACCTGAAAAGTATCGCCCCATGATCTTACAAAGGGGTCACGCTGACATGTTTGCTGCACACTTAAGGGTGAAAGGGCCCCTTGATTTGATCAAACAAAATTGGGAGCAGATCACCCAGGATGACCCACAAGACGTTGTGACATACATAGACACCTTGATGAATGACCTAAAGAGAAATCTAGAGCTGGCAGCAGAAAACCTGCAAGCTCAGAAGGTCAGACAGAAAACATGGTATGACCACAAAGCTAGAGAGAGACACTTTGACCCAGGGGAGGAAGTGCTTTGGCTTAGGCCCTGCAGGGAGAATAAACTGCAGCTCAAATGGGCAGGACCATATAGGGTCATTTCCAAGATGTCAGACCTGAACTACCTAATAGAGCAGGAGGAGAACCAAGCAAGGAGGGTGGTTCATGTGAATGCCCTAAAACCCTACTACAGAGGGGAACAGAGGGTTTTATTCGCGATAAAAGCAGCTGAGAGTGAGGAAGCGGAATTACCCTTCTGGGAGGGTAGAGGGGAAGTAAAATACAACCCAGAGGAGGTAAAGATCAGTCCTGCACTCACCCAAGACCAGCAGCAAGAACTAAAAATGCTGCTTAGTAAATATCAACAGGTGTTTTCCAACAAGCCGGGGATAGTGAAGGGAGTGTTGCATCGGATCCACACAGGGGATGCACCCCCGCAGGCAGTATCCCCATACCGAGTAACGGGACCCTACAGGGACAAGGTGCGGAAGGAGCTGGACGAAATGCTGAGGGAGAACATAATCGTCCCCTCTTCTAGTCCTTGGTCCTCTCCGATAGTCCTTGTGGACAAGCCTGATGGGAGCATTAGGTTTTGTGTTGATTACAGGAAATTAAACCGTGTAACCACTCCTGATGCCTACCCAATGCCCAGGCTAGACAACCTGATTGAAACCATAGGGGGTTGTCGGTTCATCTCATCATTGGACCTGGTAAAGGGATATTGGCAATTAAGAATTGATCCCAGGGATCAAGAAAAGACTGCCTTTTGCAGCCCTTTTGGTCTCTATGAGTTTCGAGTCCTGAGCTTTGGTCTCAGAAATGCACCAGCCACATTCCAAAGGCTGATGGACCAGACCTTGGCAGGGCTCAGTGACTTTACAGTGGCCTACATTGACGACATAGGGATCTTCAGTAATACCTGGGAAGATCACCTGATACACCTGGAGTTAGTGCTGCAGAGGTTAAGTGCAGCAGGGCTAACGGTAAAGGCCAGCAAGTGTCAGCTGGGTAGCCCAGAAATAAAATACTTGGGTCACATGGTAGGGGGAGGAGTGATAAAACCCCTGGAGGCCAAAATAGAAGCTGTTCGTGATTGGCCTAGACCCAACACCAAGAAAAAAGTCAAATCATTTCTTGGGTTGGTGGGCTACTACAGAAAGTTCATCCCGAGGTTTAGCGAGATTGCGGCTCCGCTGACCGATCTGACGAGGAAGACGGCTGATGACCGCATCCCGTGGACCAGCGACTGTGAGGCGGCGTTCCAGAGGTTGAAGGAGGCGTTAATCAACTATCCTGTCCTGCGTGCTCCAGACTTCGACCGGGAGTTCATCATCTACACTGATGCGTCTAACAGCGGGGTAGGAGCAGTTCTGTGCCAGGAAGATGAGAATGGTGACCAGCATCCAGTGTCCTACCTGAGTAGGAAACTTCAGAGAGGTGAGAGACATTTGGCAGCCGTGGAGAAGGAGTGTTTGGCCATAGTCTACGCGATCCAGAAGGCCAAGCCTTACATCTGGGGAAGACATTTTATTCTGTGTACTGACCATTCACCATTGCAATGGTTAAAGACAATGAAAACCCACAATAGCAAACTTATGAGGTGGGCTTTAAACCTACAGGACTATGACTTTGAAGTGAAGGTGGTCAGAGGGTCAGTGAACTGTGTTGCTGACGCCTTATCAAGAAGACCTGAAGAATGAAGACGGCGAAAGAACATGGACTATGTGTGTATAATGATGACAAAAGTTAAATGTACCTGGTTTTGAATTTGGTTTGTATGAATAAAGGTAAATTGATGTAATGTATATGGTAAATGTTTAAATGCATAATTGCTATGGTTAACTTAGAATGTAAGTATGAGTAAGTATAATAAGGTATGTGTAACTGTTGTTGTGTATTTTATCCAGGTTGTTTTTTGGTGAAAAGCACGTTAGCTTTCCCCCTACAAAACAACTTATAAAGAGGGGAGGTGTTACATAACAGCACTGATGTTACCTGTCTGTCATGGGTTTGGAGGGAAAGTTCCATCCTATGGGGAGTGGAAGGCGGGACATCAGGAGGAGGGGCTGTACTGTATAAATATGTGATGCCTGTGTGGTGAAGAGAGAGACACTGAGACACACTGGGAGACACTGAGAGACACTGGGTTGTGACGAAGCAGCAGCTGGGAAGAAGAAGCTGTTGTGGGAGTCTGTGTGTCAGACAGGGTACTGCTGTGTGTCAGAGTACCAACCTGATAGGTTCAGGTGTCTGTTGGGTAGCCAGAACTGATAGGTTCAGGGTCTGTGCTTCAAGTTAAGGGTTCTGTGTGAACCAAACTGTATGCTTGTATGAGTGAGAATAAGCCACGTTACTTTATTCCCTTTAAGAAGTCACACAGACCAGGGATGGATTTTTAAACAATAAAAAGAATAAGGTTTATTTTAAATACACACAGGGAAAAATAAACAATCAGGTGAATAGGATAAAGTAACGTGGCTTATTTTCACTCATACAAGCATACAGTTTGGTTCACCCAGAACCCTTAACTTAAAGCACAGACCCTGAACCTATCAGTTCTGGCTAACCAACAGACACCTGAACCTATCAGGTTGGTACTCTGACACACAGTAGTACCCTGTTTTTTTAATTCAAAGGCCATTCTTTCTTTCTCCAGAGCAATTTTCTCTCTCTCCCTCTCCATTTCCATTCTCTCTCTCTCCAATCTTTCCTCCCTCTCCATTCTCTCTCTCTCTCTCTCTAATTCAAATTGCCGTTGTTTCTCCCTTTCCCTTTCCTCCATTTTTTCTCTCTCTAACCTTTCCTCCACTTCAAATTGCCTCATCCTCAGTTCATGCTGTTGGGCTATGAGCAATTTTCTGAGTTCTGGGTTCTGCTCTCCTGTGCTGTCACCTTGCACTGAGCCAAATTCATCCTCAGAACCTTGGTCAATCTGGGGGTCTTTCACTTCACTCATTTCGGTCATCTGGCTTCGAGTCAAGGGCATAATCCCCCCTCAGAACAGGCTGCTTTAAAAAGTCAAGCCTCAAGCCAGTACCGGGTTTAGTCCATTTGAACTTTTATTTGGGAGAAGGGTGAAAGGGCCCCTTGATTTGATCAAACAAAATTGGGAGCAGATCACCCAGGATGACCCACAAGACGTTGTGACATACATAGACACCTTGATGAATGACCTAAAGCGAAATCTAGAGCTGGCAGCAGAAAACCTGCAAGCTCAGAAGGTCAGACAGAAAACATGGTATGACCACAAAGCTAGAGAGAGGCACTTTGACCCAGGGGAGGAAGTGCTTTCCCTGTGGTGGCTTGTGAGCGTGTAATCACTAGCACCCGTTTCACATGTTCAGCCAGGTCATTTCCCACGAGCACGGCTGCTGGCAGAGTCGATGAAATTGCTAGCCGCCAAACCCCCCTCCAGCCTTGAAAGTTGACAGGTACCTCTGCTACTGGCAGAGAGATCACCTGCCCTTCAATCCCTGCCACCTTCATGCTCTCATTTGGGATTATAACCTCCCTAGGAATAATATCTGGATGGCACAGGGTTACCTGGGAACAAGTGTCCCGCAACACCTGAACCTATCAGGTTGGTACTCTGACACACAGTAGTACCCTGTCTGACACACAGACTCCCACAACAGCTTCTTCTTCCCAGCTGCTGCTTCGTCACATCCCCAGTGTCTCACAGTGTCTCTCACACGCTCCACATATTTATACAGTACAGCCCCTCCTCCTGATGTCCCGCCTTCCACTCCCCATAGGATGGAACTTGGTGTCCAGCGTGTGGGATACGACTGGTCCAGTTGTCCAGCGGTCCAGCAAAGCCTTGGCAAGTGTGCCCAGAGCAAGGGGGGTCTAGTCAGGGACAGTCTGAGGCGCGTAGGTAATCTTCTAGGTGTACCTCACGGGGAGGTGCGCTAGTAGAAGAACGTGCCAACTGGGGAGACTTAGATTAAGGTGCTCTGAGGTAGCCTAGTTTTGGCGGGAAAAAGCTGAGGCAAAACTGCGTAGTAACAGTGAGCTAGCTTGCCAGCTGAGAGGCCCAGCAGAGGGGGGTAGGCTCTGACTCGATACTGTTGCAAGTTAGTGCTGAAGAACAGCAGCAATCTCTAGGGAGAGCTGGTTCTGAGGCAAAAAGGAAAAAAGTGGTCGTTTTATTTTGAGGCTTGACTTTTAAAGCAGCCTGTTCTGAGGGGGGATTATGCCCTTGACTCGAAGCCAGATAGCAGACATGAGTGAAGTGAAAGACCCCCAGATTGACCAAGGTTCTGAGGATGAATTTGGCTCAGTGCAGGGTGACAGCACAGGAGGGCAGATCCCAGTAGGTCTGGGTTTGTCACATTGATTGGGAGTCTGTGTGTCAGACAGGGTACTTCTGTGTGTCAGAGTACCAACCTGATAGGTTCAGGTGTCTGTTGGTTAGCCAGAACTGATAGGTTCAGGGTCTGTGCTTCTAGTTAAGGGTTCTGTGTGAACCAAACTGTATGCTTGTATGAGTGAGAATAAGCCACGTTACTTTATCTTATTTACCTGATTGTTTATTTTTCCCTGTGTGTATGTGATGCCTGTGTGGTGAAGAGAGAGATACTGGAAGATGCTGAGAGACACTGTGAGAGACACTGGGTTGTGACGAAGCAGCAGCTGGGAAGAAGAAGCTGTTGTGGGAGTCTGTGTGTCAGACAGGGTACTACTGTGTGTCAGAGTACCAACCTGATAGGTTCAGGTGTCTGTTGATTAGCCAGAACTGATAGGTTCAGGGTCTGTGCTTCAAGTTAAGGGTTCTGGGTGAACCAAACTGTATGCCTGTGTGAATGAGAATTAGCCACGTTACTATATTTTATTCACCTGATTGTTTATTTTTCCCTGTGTGTATTTAAATAAACCTTATTCTTTTTATTGTTGAAAAATCCATCCCTGGTCTGTGTGACTTCTTAAAGGGAATGGTTGGTGGCAGCTTAGTGTAACTGTGTGACATATCCCAGTAGGTCTGGGTTTGTCACATTGACAAGCATACAGTTTGGTTCCCCCAGAACCCTTAACTTGAAGCACAGACCCTGAACCTATCAGTTCTGGCTACCCAACAGACACCTGAACCTATCAGGTTGGTACTCTGACACACAGAAGTACCCTGTCTGACACACAGACTCCCACAACAGCTTCTTCTTCCCAGCTGCTGCTTCGTCACAACCCAGTGTCTCCCAGTGTCTCCTCTCTCACCACACAGGCATCACATATTTATACAGTACAGCCCCTCCTCCTGATGTCCCGCCTTCCACTCCCCATAGGATGGAACTTTCCCTCCAAACCCATGACAGACAGGTAACATCAGTGCTGTATGTAACACCTCCCCTCGGAATGCACCAGCCACATTCCAAAGGCTGATGGACCAGACCTTGGCAGGGCTCAGTGACTTTACAGTGGCCTACATTGACGACATAGGGATCTTCAGTAATACCTGGGAAGATCACCTGATACACCTGGAGTTAGTGCTGCAGAGGTTAAGTGCAGCAGGGCTAACAGTAAAGCTGTTGTGGGAGTCTGTGTGTCAGACAGGGTACTACTGTGTGTCAGAGTACCAACCTGATAGGTTCAGGTGTCTGTTGGTTAGCCAGAACTGATAGGTTCAGGGTCTGTGCTTCAAGTTAAGGGTTCTGTGTGAACCAAACTGTGTGTATGTATGAGTGAGAATAAGCCACGTTACTTTATCCTATTCACCTGATTGTTTATTTTTCCCTGTGTGTATTTAAAATAAACCTTATTCTTTTTATTGTTTAAAAATCCATCCCTGGTCTGTGTGACTTCTTACAGGGAATGGTTGGTGGCAGCTTAGTGTAACTGTGTGACATATCCCAGTAGGTCTGGGTTTGTCACATTGATTGGTGTCCAGCGTGTGGGATACGACTGGTCCAGTTGTCCAGCGGTCCAGCAAAGCCTTGGCAAGTGTGCCCAGAGCAAGGGGGGTCTAGTCAGGGACAGTCTGAGGCGCGTAGGTAATCTTCTAGGTGTACCTCACGGGGAGGTGCGCTAGTAGAAGAACGTGCCAACTGGGGAGACTTAGATTAAGGTGCTCTGAGGCAGCCTAGTTTTGGCGGGAAAAAGCTGAGGCAAAACTGCGTAGTAACAGTGAGCTAGCTTGCCAGCTGAGAGGCCCAGCAGAGGGGGGTAGGCTCTGACTCGATACTGTTGCAAGTTAGTGCTGAAGAACAGCAGCAATCTCTAGGGAGAGCTGGTTCTGAGGCAAGAAGGAAAAAAGTGGTCGTTTTATTTTGAGGCTTGACTTTTTAAAGCAGCCTGTTCTGAGGGGGGATTATGCCCTTGACTCGAAGCCAGATGACCGAAATGAGTGAAGTGAAAGACCCCCAGATTGACCAAGGTTCTGAGGATGAATTTGGCTCAGTGCAAGGTGACAGCACAGGAGAGCAGAACCCAGAACTCAGAAAATTGCTCATAGCCCAACAGCATGAACTGAGGATGAGGCAATTTGAAATGGAGAAGAAAGGGAAAGGGAGAAACAAAGGCAATTTGAATTGGCATTAGAGAGAGAGAGAATGGAGAGAGAAGAAAGAATGGAGAGAGAGAAAATGGCGTTTGAATTAAGAAAACTGGAACTGATGAACCAGAACAATAATAATAATAGGGATTCTGAGGGAGGCCAACTGTCTAAAGCTGACCTGAAGAAATTCCCTGTGTACCACAAGGGAGATTGTCCTGAGGTGTTCTTTTCCTTAGTGGAAAGAGCGTTTGTGGACTTCTCAGTGAGGGAAACTGAGAAGATGACCATCATGCGATCTTTAATCAGTGGTAGCCTGGCTGAGGTCTATGCCGAGATGCCTGAGGAACTGATGAAAGATTTTGCAGAGTTTAAAAAACTGGTCTTTGCCAGACATGGGATCAATGCGGAGCAGCTGAGACAAAGATTCAGGTCCCTCACCAAAAAACCAGAACAGACCTTTACCCAAGTGGGGGCCCAATTGGTGAGGCTGCTTGAGAAATGGCTATCGCAGGAGGGGATAGAGACCTATGAGCAGCTGAAAGACTTGATAGCGCTGGAACAGTTCTATTCAGTCCTGCATGGGGAATTGAAATTCCAGGTGAGGGAAAGGAAACCGAAATCTGTGGCAGCAGCCGCAGAGATTGCAGATTTTATTTCCCAAATAAGAAAGCCCTTGGGTGAGGGGAAATCTGTAGGGAAACCCAAAGAAACCTACAGCAAGTACTCTCAGGGACCAGGGAAAAGCCAGCAAGGGGGAGGGGCCCATGGTGAAGGGAAGCCCTCAGACATGAAACCAAGACCTCAGATTTTGGAGGGAAAACCAAAACAAGATGAGAGAGAATCAAAATACACCAGAAAATGTTATTTCTGTCAGGGAAAGGGTCATCTAATCTCAGAGTGTGAGAAATTAAAGCAGCTAAAAGGAATGGTGCCTCAGGAGTCTAGTGGGACCAAGCCAAAAGCTGTGTTCTGTGTCCAGAAAGAGCAAGGCTCAGTGTCACTGAGGGAGCCTGTTGCCATGGCTACTCAGTCTGGAACAGCTACCTCTGCTGATCAGGCTGAGGAAAATGGTCCTCTGGTGGAGGTAAAGCGCTGCTTGCTGGTGAAAACAGATTCTCAGTTGTTTGAGACAGCAGGGGTGGACGTAGGAATACTTGACCGTCAGTATAGGGGGCTGCGGGACACTTGTTCCCAGGTAACCCTGTGCCATCCAGATATCATCCCTAGGGAGTTTATAATCCCAAATGAGAGCATGAAGGTGGCAGGGATTGAGGGGCAGGTAATCTCTCTGCCAGTAGCAGAGGTACCTGTCAACTTTCAAGGCTGGAGGGGAGTTTGGCGGCTAGCAATTTCATCGACTCTGCCAGCAGCCGTGCTCGTGGGAAATGACCTGGCTGAACATGTGAAAAGGGTGCTAGTGATTACACGTTCACAAGCCACCACGGGGACAGTTCAGGGGGGTAATGATGAGCCAGAGACGGAAGCAGAGGGGAGTTCAGAAGCTGTGGTGGAAACCTTAACCACAGACAGCAGATTTGGACAGGAGCAAAAGGCAGACGCCACTCTCCAAAAGTGTTTTGAACAGGTGACTGACGCCCAGCTAACACCTGAAACCCCAGTGAGATTTCTGGAGAAAAAGGGGATTTTATATAGAGAGACCCTGAGGAATATCTCAAAAGGGGGAGATGGGATCAGAAGTCAGCTGGTGGTACCTGAAAAGTATCGCCCCATGATCTTACAAAGGGGTCACTCTGACATGTTTGCTGCACACTTAGGGGTGAACAAAACACAGCAGAGAATCACACAGAATTTCTACTGGCCTGACATAGGGAAGCAGATCAGGGAGTTCTGTAAACAATGTGATGTGTGTCAAAGGCAGGGGAATAACCGCGACAGGACCAAAGCAAAGTTGTGCCCTTTGCCTGTGATTGACACTCCGTTCAAATGCATAGGGGTGGATATTGTGGGACCTTTGCCCAAGGCCACAAAGAGGGGGAACAGGTTCATTCTAACAATTGTGGACCATGCCACAAGGTGTCCTGAAGCCATACCCTTGACAAACATTGAAACTAACACAGTGGCCGATGCTTTGGTGGGGTATATGTCCAGGATGGGATTTGCCTCAGAGATAATCACAGATTTGGGCGCATCGTTCACATCAAAGCTCATGAAACGCTTATGGCAAATCTGTGGAATTAAGCACAAGGAAACCACTGCCTATCATCCTGAAAGTAATGGGTTAACTGAGAAGTTCAATGGGACTCTAATGCGCATGATTAGGGCTTACTTGGCAGAGAATCCAAACAATTGGGACCAGAAGCTGCAATCCCTTTTGTTTGCTTATCGATCAGTGCCACAAGCCAGTACCGGGTTCAGTCCATTTGAACTTTTATTTGGGAGAAGGGTGAAAGGGCCCCTAGATTTGATCAAACAAAATTGGGAGCAGATCACCCAGGATGACCCACAAGACGTTGTGACATACATAGACACCTTGATGAATGACCTAAGGAGAAATCTAGAGCTGGCAGCAGAAAACCTACAAGCTCAGAAGGTCAGACAGAAAACATGGTATGACCACAAAGCTAGAGAGAGGCACTTTGACCCAGGGGAGGAAGTGCTTTGGCTTAGGCCCTGCAGAGAGAATAAGCTGCAGCTCAAATGGGCAGGACCATATAGGGTCATTTCCAAGATGTCAGACCTGAACTACCTAATAGAGCAGGAGGAGAACCAAGCAAGGAGGGTGGTTCATGTGAATGCCCTAAAACCCTACTACAGAGGGGAACAGAGGGTTTTATTCGCGATAAAAGCAGCTGAGAGTGAGGAAGCTGAATTACCCTTCTGGGAGGGTAGAGGGGAAGTAAAATACAACCCAGAGGAGGTAAAGATCAGTCCTGCACTCACCCAAGACCAGCGGCAAGAACTAAAAATGCTGCTTAGTAAATATCAACAGGTGTTTTCCAACAAGCCGGGGATAGTGAAGGGAGTGATGCATCGGATCCACACAGGGGATGCACCCCCGCAGGCAGTATCCCCATACCGAGTAACGGGACCCTATAGGGACAAGGTGCGGAAGGAGCTGGACGAGATGCTGAGGGAGAACATAATCGTCCCCTCTTCTAGTCCTTGGTCCTCTCCGATAGTCCTTGTGGACAAGCCTGATGGGAGCATTAGGTTTTGTGTCGATTACAGGAAATTAAACCGTGTAACCACTCCTGATGCCTACCCAATGCCCAGGCTAGACAACCTGATTGAAACCATAGGGGGTTGTCGGTTCATCTCATCATTGGACCTGGTAAAGGGATATTGGCAATTAAGAATTGATCCCAGGGATCAAGAAAAGACTGCCTTTTGCAGCCCTTTTGGTCTCTATGAGTTTCGAGTCCTGAGCTTTGGTCTCAGAAATGCACCAGCCACATTCCAAAGGCTGATGGACCAGACCTTGGCAGGGCTCAGTGACTTTACAGTGGCCTACATTGACGACATAGGGATCTTCAGTAATACCTGGGAAGATCACCTGATACACCTGGAGGTAGTGCTGCAGAGGTTAAGTGCAGCAGGGCTAACAGTAAAGGCCAGCAAGTGTCAGCTGGGTAGCCCAGAAATAAAATACTTGGGTCACATGGTAGGGGGAGGAGTGATAAAACCCCTAGAGGCCAAAATAGAAGCTGTTCGTGATTGGCCTAGACCCAACACCAAGAAAAAAGTCAAATCATTTCTTGGGTTGGTGGGCTACTACAGAAAGTTCATCCCGAGGTTTAGCGAGATTGCGGCTCCGCTGACCGATCTGACGAGGAAGACGGCTGATGACCGCATCCCGTGGACCAGCGACTGTGAGGCGGCGTTCCAGAGGTTGAAGGAGGCGTTAATCAACTATCCTGTCCTGCGTGCTCCAGACTTCGACCGGGAGTTCATCATCTACACCGATGCGTCTAACAGCGGGGTAGGAGCAGTTCTGTGCCAGGAGGATGAGAATGGTGACCAGCATCCAGTGTCCTACCTGAGTAGGAAACTTCAAAAAGGTGAGAGACATTTGGCAACCGTGGAGAAGGAGTGTTTGGCCATAGTCTACGCGATCCAGAAGGCCAAGCCTTACATCTGGGGAAGACATTTTATTCTGTGTACTGACCATTCACCATTGCAATGGTTAAAGACAATGAAAACCCACAATAGCAAACTTATGAGGTGGGCTTTAAACCTACAGGACTATGACTTTGAAGTGAAGGTGGTCAGAGGGTCAGTGAACTGTGTTGCTGACGCCTTATCAAGAAGACCTGAAGATTGAAGACGGCGAAAGAAACATGGACTATGTGTATATAATGATGACAAAAGGTTAAATGTACCTGTTTTTCTGAATTTGGTTTGTATGAATAAAGGTAAATTGATGTAATGTATATGGTAAATGTTTAAATGCATAATTGCTATGGTTTAACTTAGAGTGTAAGTATGAGTAAGTATAATATGGTATGTATAACTGTTGTTGTGTATTTTATCAAGGTTGTTTTTTGGTGAAAAGCACGTTAGCTTTCCCCCTACAAAACAACTTATAAAGAGGGGAGGTGTTACATACAGCACTGATGTTACCTGTCTGTCATGGGTTTGGAGGGAAAGTTCCATCCTATGGAGAGTGGAAGGCGGGACATCAGGAGGAGGGGCTGTACTGTATAAATATGAGATGCTAGGAGATGCTGAGAGACACTGGGATGTGACGAAGCAGCAGCTGGGAAGAAGGAGCTGTTGTGGGAGTCTGTGTGTCAGACAGGGTACTACTGTGTGTCAGAGTACCAACCTGATAGGTTCAGGTGTCTGTTGGTTAGCCAGAACTGATAGGTTCAGGGTCTGTGCTTTAAGTTAAGGGTTCTGGGTGAACCAAACTGTATGCTTGTATGAGTGAGAATAAGCCACGTTACTTTATCCTATTCACCTGATTATTTTATTATCCCTGTGTGTGTATTTAAATAAACCTAATTCTTTTTATTGTTTAAAAATCCATCCCTGGTCTGTGTGAATTCTTAAAGGGAATGGTTGGTGGCAGCTTAGTAACTGTGTGACATATCCCAGTAGGTCTGGGTTTGTCACATTGATTGGTGGCAGCGGTGGGATTCGAACCCACGCCCCCGAAGAGACTGGAGAGAGAAGAAAGAATGGAGAGAGAGAAAATGGCGTTTGAATTAAGAAAACTGGAACTGATGAACCAGAACAATAATAATAATAGGGATTCTGAGGGAGGCCAACTGTCTAAAGCTGACCTGAAGAAATTCCCTGTGTACCACAAGGGAGATTGTCCAGCGTGTGGGATACGACTGGTCCAGTTGTCCAGGGGTCCAGCAAAGCCTTGGCAAGTGTGCCCAGAGCAAGGGGGGTCTAGTCAGGGACAGTCTGAGGCGCGTAGGTAATCTTCTAGGTGTACCTCACGGGGAGGTGCGCTAGTAGAAGAACGTGCCAACTGGGGAGACTTAGATTAAGGTGCTCTGAGGCAGCCTAGTTTTGGCGGGAAAAAGCTGAGGCAATACTGCGTAGTAACAGCGAGCTAGCTTGCCAGCTGAGAGGCCCAGCAGAGGGGGGTAGGCTCTGACTCGATACTGTTGCAAGTTAGTGCTGAAGAACAGCAGCAATCTCTAGGGAGAGCTGGTTCTGAGGCAAAAAGGAAAAAAGTGGTCGTTTTATTTTGAGGCTTGACTTTTAAAGCAGCCTGTTCTGAGGGGGGGATTATGCCCTTGACTCGAAGCCAGATGGCCGAAATGAGTGAAGTGAAAGACCCCCAGATTGACCAAGGTTCTGAGGATGAATTTGGCTCAGTGCAGGGTGACAGCACAGTAGAGCAGAACCCAGAACTTAGAAAATTGCTCATAGCCCAACAGCATGAACTGAGTCAATGTGGCAAACCCAGACCTACTGGGATCTGCCACACAGTTACACTAAGCTGCCACCAACCATTCCCTGTAAGAAGTCACACAGACCAGGGATGGATTTTTAAACAATAAAAGAATAAGGTTTATTTAAATACACACAGGGAAAAATAAAACAATCAGGTGAATAAAATAAAGTAACGTGGCTTATCCTCACTCATACAAGCATACAGTTTGGTTCACACAGAACCCTTAACTTGAAGCACAGACCCTGAACCTATCAGTTCTGGCTCACCAACAGACACCTGAACCTATCAGGTTGGTACTCTGACACACAGTAGTACCCTGTCTGACACACAGACTCCCACAACAGCTTCTTCTTCCCAGCAGACCTACTGGGATCTGCCACACAGTTACACTAAGCTGCCACCAACCATTCCCTGTAAGAAGTCACACAGACCAGGGATGGATTTTCAAACAATAAAAAGGATAAGGTTTATTTAAATACACACACAGGAAAATAAACAATCAGGTGAATAGGATAAAGTAACGTGGCTTATTCTCACTCATACATGCATACAGTTTGGTTCACCCAGAACCCTTAACTTGAAGCACAGACCCTGAACCTATCAGTTCTGGCTAACCAACAGACACCTGAACCTATCAGGTTGGTACTCTGACACACAGTAGTACCCTGTCTGACACACAGACTCCCACAACAGCTTCTTCTTCCCAGCTGCTGCTTCGTCACAACCCAGTGTCTCACAGTGTCTCTCAGCATCTGCCTATCTCACCACACAGGCATCACATATTTATACAGTACAGCCCCTCCTCCTGATGTCCCGCCTTCCACTCCCCATAGGATGGAACTTTCCCTCCAAACCCATGACAGACAGGTAACATCAGTGCTGTATGTAACACCTCCCCTCTTTATAAGTTGTTTTGTAGGGGGAAAGCTAACGTGCTTTTCACCAAAAAACAACCTGTATAAAATACACAACAACAGTTATACATACCATATTATACTTACTCATACTTACATTCTAAGTTAAACATTTACCATTTAGGCATTTAAACATTTACCATATACATTACATCAATTTACCTTTATTCATACAAACCAAATTCAAAACCAGGTACATTTTACTTTTTGTCATCATTATATACATATAGTCCATGTTCTTTCGCCGTCTTCAATCTTCAGGTCTTCTTGACAAGGCGTCAGCAACCCAGTTCACTGACCCTCTGACCACCTTCACTTCAAAGTCATAGTCCTGTAGGTTTAAAGCCCACCTCATAAGTTTGCTATTGTGGGTTTTCATTGTCTTTAACCATTGCAATGGTGAATGGTCAGTACACAGAATAAAATGTCTTCCCCAGATGTAAGGCTTGGCCTTCTGGATCGCGTAGACTATGGCCAAACACTCCTTCTCCACGGTTGCCAAATGTCTCTCACCTTTTTGAAGTTTCCTACTCAGGTAGGACACTGGATGCTGGTCACCATTCTCATCCTCCTGGCACAGAACTGCTCCTACCCCGGTGTTAGACGCATCGGTGTAGATGATGAACTCCCGGTCGAAGTCTGGAGCACGCAGGACTGGATAGTTGATCAACGCCTCCTTCAACCTCTGGAACGCCGCCTCACAGTCGCTGGTCCACGGGATGCGGTCATCAGCCTTCTTCCTCGTCAGATCGGTCAGCGGAGCCGCAATCTCGCTAAACCTCGGGATGAACTTTCTGTAGTAGCCCACCAACCCAAGAAATGATTTGACTTTTTTCTTGGTGTTGGGTCTAGGCCAATCACGAACAGCTTCTATTTTGGCCTCCAGGGGTTTTATCACTCCTCCCCCTACCATGTGACCCAAGTATTTTATTTCTGGGCTACCCAGCTGACACTTGCTGGCCTTTACTGTTAGCCCTGCTGCACTTAACCTCTGCAGCACTAACTCCAGGTGTAACAGGTGATCTTCCCAGGTATTACTGAAGATCCCTATGTCGTCAATGTAGGCCACTGTAAAGTCACTGAGCCCTGCCAAGGTCTGGTCCATCAGCCTTTGGAATGTGGCTGGTGCATTTCTGAGACCAAAGCTCAGGACTCGAAACTCATAGAGACCAAAAGGGCTGCAAAAGGCAGTCTTTTCTTGATCCCTGGGATCAATTCTTAATTGCCAATATCCCTTTACCAGGTCCAATGATGAGATGAACCGACAACCCCCTATGGTTGATTACAGGAAATTAAACCGTGTAACCACTCCTGATGCCTACCCAATGCCCAGGCTAGACAACCTGATTGAAACCATAGGGGGTTGTCGGTTCATCTCATCATTGGACCTGGTAAAGGGATATTGGCAATTAAGAATTGATCCCAGGGATCAAGAAAAGACTGCCTTTTGCAGCCCTTTTGGTCTCTATGAGTTTCGAGTCCTGAGCTTTGGTCTCAGAAATGCACCAGCCACATTCCAAAGGCTGATGGACCAGACCTTGGCAGGGCTCAGTGACTTTACAGTGGCCTACATTGACGACATAGGGATCTTCAGTAATACCTGGGAAGATCACCTGATACACCTGGAGTTAGTGCTGCAGAGGTTAAGTGCAGCAGGGCTAACAGTAAAGGCCAGCAAGTGTCAGCTGGGTAGCCCAGAAATAAAATACTTGGGTCACATGGTAGGGGGAGGAATGATAAAACCCCTGGAGGCCAAAATAGAAGCAGTTCGTGATTGGCCTAGACCCAACACCAAGAAAAAAGTCAAATCATTTCTTGGGTTGGTGGGCTACTACAGAAAGTTCATCCCGAGGTTTAGCGAGATTGCAGCTCCGCTGACCGATCTGACGAGGAAGACGGCTGATGACCGCATCCCGTGGACCAGCGACTGTGAGGCGGCGTTCCAGAGGTTGAAGGAGGCGTTAATCAACTATCCTGTCCTGCGTGCTCCAGACTTCGACCGGGAGTTCATCATCTACACCGATGCGTCTAACAGCGGGGTAGGAGCAGTTCTGTGCCAGGAGGATGAGAATGGTGACCAGCATCCAGTGTCCTACCTGAGTAGGAAACTTCAAAAAGGTGAGAGACATTTGGCAACCGTGGAGAAGGAGTGTTTGGCTGATGTTACCTGTCTGTCATGGGTTTGGAGGGAAAGTTCCATCCTATGGGGAGTGGAAGGCGGGACATCAGGAGGAGGGGCTGTACTGTATAAATATGTGATGCCTGTGTGGTGAGAGAGATGATGCTGGGAGACACTGGGTTGTGACGAAGCAGCAGCTGGGAAGAAGAAGCTGTTGTGGGAGTCTGTGTGTCAGACAGGGTACTACTGTGTGTCAGAGTACCAACCTGATAGGTTCAGGTGTCTGTTGGTTAGCCAGAACTGATAGGTTCAGGGTCTGTGCTTTAAGTTAAGGGTTCTGGGTATCGCCCCATGATCTTACAAAGGGGTCACTCTGTCATGTTTGCTGCACACTTAGGGGTGAAAGGGCCCCTTGATTTGATCAAACAAAATTGGGAGCAGATCACCCAGGATGACCCACAAGACGTTGTGACATACATAGACACCTTGATGAATGACCTAAGGAGAAATCTAGAGCTGGCAGCAGAAAACCTGCAAGCTCAGAAGGTCAGACAGAAAACATGGTATGACCACAAAGCTAGAGAGAGGCACTTTGACCCAGGGGAGGAAGTGCTTTGGCTTAGGCCCTGCAGAGAGAACAAACTGCAGCTCAAATGGGCAGGACCATATAGGGTCATTTCCAAGATGTCAGACCTGAACTACCTAATAGAGCAGGAGGAGAACCAAGCAAGGAGGGTGGTTCATGTGAATGCCCTAAAACCCTACTACAGGCTGGGCACACCTGCCAAGGCTTTGCTGGACCGCTGGACAACTGGACCAGTCGTATCCCACACGCTGGACACCAATCAATGTGACAAACCCAGACCTACCGGGATATGTCACACAGTTACACTAAGCTGCCACCAACCATTCCCTGTAAGAAGTCACACAGACCAGGGATGGATTTTTAAACAATAAAAAGAATAAGGTTTATTTTAAATACACACAGGGAAAAATAAACAATCAGGTGAATAGGATAAAGTGACCTTCTGAGCTTGCAGGTTTTCTGCTGCCTACTGGGATCTGCCACACAGTTTCACTAAGCTGCCACCAACCACTCCCTGTAAGAAGTCACACAGACCAGGGATGGATTTTTTAAACAATAAAAAGAATAAGGTTTATTTTAAATACACACAGGGAAAAATAAACAATCAGGTGAATAGGATAAAGTAACGTGGCTTATTCTCACTCATACAAGCATACAGTTTGGTTCACCCAGAACCCTTAACTTGAAGCACAGACCCTGAACCTATCAGTTCTGGCTAACCAACAGACACCTGAACCTATCAGGTTGGTACTCTGACACACAGAAGTACCCTGTCTGACACACAGACTCCCACAACAGCTTCTTCTTCCCAGCTGCTGCTTCGTCACACCCCAGTGTCTCTCAGTGTTCCTTCCACCACACAGGCATCACATATTTATACAGTACAGCCCCTCCTCCTGATGTCCCGCCTTCCACTCCCCATAGGATGGAACTTTCCCTCCAAACCCATGACAGACAGGTAACATCAGTGCTGTATGTAACACCTCCCCTCTTTATAAGTTGTTTTGTAGGGGGAAAGCTAACGTGCTTTTCACCAAAAAACAACCTGTATAAAATACACAAAAACAGTTATACATACCATATTATACTTACTCATACTTACACTCCAAGTTAACCATAGCAAATATGCATTTAAACATTTTACCATATACAGTACATCAATTTACCTTTATTAATACAAACCAAATTCAAAACCAGGTACATTTTACTTTTTATCAGCATTATATACACATAGTCCATGTTCTTTCGCCGTCTTCATTCTTCAGGTCTTCTTGATAAGGCGTCAGCAACACAGTTCACTGACCCTCTGACCACCTTCACTTCAAAGTCATAGTCCTGTAGGTTTAAAGCCCACCTCATAAGTTTGCTATTGTGGGTTTTCATAGTCTTTAACCATTGCAATGGTGAATGGTCAGTACACAGAATAAAATGTCTTCCCCAGATGTAAGGCTTGGCCTTCTGGATCGCGTAGACTATGGCCAAACACTCCTTCTCCACGGTTGCCAAATGTCTCTCACCTTTTTGAAGTTTCCTACTCAGGTAGGACACTGGATGCTGGTCACCATTCTCATCCTCCTGGCACAGAACTGCTCCTACCCCGCTGTTAGACGCATCGGTGTAGATGATGAACTCCCGGTCGAAGTCTGGAGCACGCAGGACAGGATAGTTGATTAACGCCTCCTTCAACCTCTGGAACGCCGCCTCACAGTCGCTGGTCCACGGGATGCGGTCATCAGCCTTCTTCCTCGTCAGATCGGTCAGCGGAGCCGCAATCTCGCTAAACCTCGGGATGAACTTTCTGTAGTAGCCCACCAACCCAAGAAATGATTTGACCTTTTTCTTGGTGTTGGGTCTAGGCCAATCACGAACAGCTTCTATTTTGGCCACCAGGGGTTTTATCATTCCTCCCCCTACCATGTGACCCAAGTATTTTATTTCTGGGCTACCCAGCTGACACTTGCTGGCCTTTACTGTTAGCCCTGCTGCACTTAACCTCTGCAGCACTAACTCTAGGTGTATCAGGTGATCTTCCCAGGTATTACTGAAGATCCCTATGTCGTCAATGTAGGCCACTGTAAAGTCACTGAGCCCTGCCAAGGTCTGGTCCATCAGCCTTTGGAATGTGGCTGGTGCATTTCTGAGACCAAAGCTCAGGACTCGAAACTCATAGAGACCAAAAGGGCTGCAAAAGGCAGTCTTTTCTTGATCCCTGGGATCAATTCTTAATTGCCAATATCCCTTTACCAGGTTCAATGATGAGATGAACCGACAACCCCCTATGGTTTCAATCAGGTTGTCTAGCCTGGGCATTGGGTAGGCATCAGGAGTGGTTACACGGTTTAACTTCCTGTAATCGACACAAAACCTAATGCTCCCATCAGGCTTGTCCACAAGGACTATCGGAGAGGACCAAGGACTAGACGAGGGGACGATTATGTTCTCCCTCAGCATCTCGTCCAGCTCCTTCCGCACCTTGTCCCTATAGGGTCCCGTTACTCGGTATGGGGATACTGCCTGCGGGGGTGCATCCCCTGTGTGGATCCGATGCATCACTCCCTTCACTATCCCCGGCTTGTTGGAAAACACCTGTTGATATTTACTAAGCAGCATTTTTAGTTCTTGCTGCTGGTCTTGGGTGAGTGCAGGACTGATCTTTACCTCCTCTGGGTTGTATTTTACTTCCCCTCTACCCTCCCAGAAGGGCAATTCAGCTTCCTCACTCTCAGCTGCTTTTATCGCGAATAAAACCCTCTGTTCCCCTCTGTAGTAGGGTTTTAGGGCATTCACATGAACCACCCTTATACATTTGAACGGAGTGTCAATCACAGGCAAAGGGCACAACTTTGCTTTGGTCCTGTCGCGGTTATTCCCCTGCCTTTGACACACATCACATTGCTTACCGAACTCCCTGATCTGCTTCCCTATGTCAGGCCAGTAGAAATTCTGTGTGATTCTCTGCTGTGTTTTGTTCACCCCTAAGTGTGCAGCAAACATGTCAGAGTGACCCCTTTGTAAGATCATGGGGCGATACTTTTCAGGTACCACCAGCTGACTTCTGATCCCATCTCCCCCTTTTGAGATATTCCTCAGGGTTTCTCTATATAAAATCCCCTTTTTCTCCAGAAATCTCACTGGGGTTTCAGGTGTTAGCTGGGCGTCAGTCACCTGTTCAAAACACTTTTGGAGAGTGGCATCTGCCTTTTGCTCCTGTCCAAATCTGCTGTCTGGGGTTAAGGTTTCCACCACAGCTTCTGAACTCCCCTCTGCTTCCGTCTCTGGCTCATCATTACCCCCCTGAACTGTCCCCGTGGTGGCTTGTGAGCGTGTAATCACTAGCACCCGTCTCACATGTTCAGCCAGGTCATTTCCCACGAGCACGGCTGCTGGCAGAGTCGATGAAATCGCTAGCCTCCAAACTCCCCTCCAGCCTTGAAAGTTGACAGGTACCTCTGCTACTGGCAGAGAGATTACCTGCCCCTCAATCCCTGCCACCTTCATGCTCTCATTTGGGATTATAAACTCCCGAGGAATAATATCTGGATGGCACAGGGTTACCTGGGAACAAGTGTCCCGCAGCCCCCTATACTGACGGTCAAGTATTCCTACGTCCACCCCGGCTGTCTCAAACAACTGAGAATCTGTTTTTATCAGCAAGCAGCGTTTTACCTCCACAAGAGGACCATTTTCCTCAGCCTGATCAGCAGAGGTAGCTGTTCCAGACTGAGTAGTCATGGCAACCGGCTCCCTCTGTGACACTGAGCCCAGCTGACACTTGCTGGCCTTTACTGTTAGCCCTGCTGCACTTAACCTCTGCAGCACTAACTCCAGGTGTAACAGGTGATCTTCCCAGGTATTACTGAAGATCCCTATGTCGTCAATGTAGGCCACTGTAAAGTCACTGAGCCCTGCCAAGGTCTGGTCCATAGGAAACAGCCTCTACATTAGATGAAGGACATCTTGGGAATAACCAAGAGAGTGAGAGCGAGAGAGGGAGAGTTATAGACAACATGTACATCATGTAGCCTCTTTGGCCAGATGGCCCTGCAAACATAATGAGACTGAAGCACCATCTCCATTGTGCTGTTTTGGACTCTCTCTTTGCTGTTTTCCTGTCTTCCTGCTTTCTTCCTGCTCCCTGCTCTAACAGATGTATTAGATGAACTTGGTGCATATTATGATGGAAATCAACTTAAACCCAACCTTACAAAGACTGGGTCATGTGCCTTCCATCTGAGAAACAAGAAAGTGTCTCAAACACGGCAGGTTACCTGGAATGGCATCCAACTATATACCTTGCATCCCCAGATGTTCTTGGAGTAAAACTCCTAGAAGCCTTTACCACTGGATGTGCTGGCCAGGATTTCTGGGAGTTGTAGCCCAAGAACATCTGGGAACCAAATGTTGGGAACTACTAAACTAGATGATTGTTTTGCTCCTAAATACGTACGTGTTACTTTGGATTGTATGTTGACTTATGATGGCAAAACACAAAACAAGGAGCTCTACAAGGAGCAATATTCTTTGAAAGCTACCAGGGTCCAGTTGGAGCACACAACAAGAAACATGAAGAAGTAAATGTTTCAGTAAGGAGGTAATTAATGGCCACAGTGAAAACTTGGCAGGATGTTGTGATTTGTGGACATCAGCTCCACTTTTCCTTGGTAGAGCATTCTTAACTTTATATCATCTGTATGGCAGCATTATTACAAACTTTTGTAGGGAGACACAATATGGAAGGCAAACCAGTTATCAGTGCATTTGACATTTGCAGCCTTATGACTCCAAGCAAGTAAGTGTAGGCTTGGAGTAAAGAGTAGAAACAACAAAGATGCAACTGATGAAGTGGCCTACAGTGCACAAATGTTTATTCTGGCTGACATTTGCTAGTGCTTAGCACGATTTTCACTTGTTTTTGCTGCAACAAACTAACTTGGCTACTTATCCCCTTTAACACTCTAAGTGATCTGGTTTCACAGCATTTGTCTGCTAAAGGCTGCCCATCCGTAGCAAATAGGCTCTGAAGTACGACTGCCATATTCACTGCAACAATGTTTGATATATGAGATCCTTCAGTTCACCTGGAGTAAGCATCACTCACAGCTTAAACACATTCTGCTTGAAAAGTGCAACTAAAGGTATCTGTTCTTTTTCTGTGCTGAAATGAAGAAATAATGCACACTCATGCCAAGGGTGTATAGCTGTGTCTGGCCTTTTGAATTGTTTGTGCCCCTAACAACAGTGCAATTTGCTCTGGCAGTTTATGACAAGAAGCTTGGATGGGAGCTTGGATGCTACGTGAGTGTTTGTGGCACAAATTTCTGCTTCTATCACATCAGCAAAAGAGTTGGGTTGTTCTTCCTTACCCTTAAAGGTTCTCAGAATTTATTGCCGGATGTGACTGTGTACATTGGGGCTAAAGGAGAAGGAACTGTGAGAGGCCTTGACTCAAACGAATCTATATCGCCTCTTATACTTGTGCCAGTAAAACATAACAACTTGAATGTAGCAAATTAACACTTGAATGAATAACTCAAAATGACACTGATCTCCTCAAAAGCTGTCTGTATGCAAAGATGAGCAGTTTATCCAAGGTATGACCATGCATATTTTTATTCAGCATCTGACACATAGCATGTTAATTGGGTGGGATTGCACAATAAAAAAATAATACCTTGCTGTAATCACAGTGAAAAGTAAAATAAATAAAATCCGAATTCAGTACTTGGGGAAGTGACAGTAGTGTCTTTTGTTCCAAAGCGTTTGCCTTTTCTTCCACCCCTAATGCTCCCTTTAAGACTCCAGTTCCACAACCCAGGCTCCTGGTGTTAAATGAATATATTTGACAGGCGTTGAGTCTGTTGGGCATTGCAGTAGGTTTTCCTCATCTTGGCATGTGAAGATTGAGAATGTTCTTTGACACTAGTCACAGAAGATGTGAACACAGCAACTTTCAGGGCATCAGAAATGTCAGCATAAGGAACAATCTCCAATGCAGACTGTGCTGAGGTAATTTTCCCACACTACGCCATGAATTCAGTCAGCTTCTGCTCTTGTGAATTCAAATTTGACAGACTCTCCCTTGCTGGTGGCAAATAATACACAAACTGTTCTGTCAGCATCAAGAGTTCTCCAGTCCCCTTATGTAGTAAAACAAAAATATAATCTCTGGTGCCTCTGTTGGAAATCTGACAAAAAGAACACACAGAAACTTATCCAGCAGTTTTAAAGCTCTGCTCTCAAAGTTATATCTTCCAGACATTTGCTTTCTTGAGGAATAATTTGTTAATATTTCCATGGTTTACTTTGGAGTGGCTTCCACTGCAAGGGACAAAGTTCACCCGGGATCTTCCTGACACGTCTCTCAGTGAAGCAAATAAGATTTGAATAAGAGAAGGTTGCTTCTGCCTACTGTGGGCAATTTCTCTTGTCACGCTGCAGTCACACTTGTTTCAATCCCTGTTACTCAGAAGGGTCTATTGGCCATGAAGGGAGCAGAGGGAGCAGGTGACAGCAAAAACCTTGCTGCAGATGCATCCTTCATCGGTGCAGCTCTGGACCCAGTCCTATCATGTGCTGCTAGCAAATCATGTAGTGATTTAAATATGCAGGAGAGAAGGGATAGGGAAGGGGGTGTGGAGAAGAAAGTACCATGTCATCGAAAAGTCATTTGATGCTTAACAAAACATTATGTATCAATTGAATTATCCCTCACCAAAGGAGCAGTAACAAGATATGATTTTGTATCAATTTTTTTAAGTGATGGCAACTATAGACACATTACTAGCCATTAATTTTTGGACGGAGAATTGTCATCTGCCTTCATATTTGAAGGTCACTGAGAAATGTATCGTTGAATAATGTTCAATCTTCCTTCTAGAAAGTGAGTAGTTAAAAGATCATGCTTAAGGTCTGCATTAGATTAATGAATTAATTTAGTTATTACATCTATATCCTGCTTTTCTTTCAGATAGTTAGATATTTGGCCACAGAGCCAGGGGTTGGGAGTTGGATTCCCCCATTTGTACCTCATCTGATTTGATCTGATCTCTCCTTATAAGCCTCCCACAGACTTGCACTGAAAACCCAAATGACTACAGCATTTTCAAATTTTTATATGAAATGTGGTAGAACTTAAGGAGCGAAGTAAATCTGCTAAATTTCAAATAGCTAGCTCCAGGGGTTTGTGTACTAAGCTCATTTGAAGTTTGCTTTCTCTTAAAAAAGAAGAAGGGGAGATATAAAGGAAGGAGAAGGAACAAAAAAAGTTAGAAGTCATTTGTGCTTCATCCTACCTGATTTCAGCTCCGGACACAAATTGATCTGTAAAATTGCTTTGCTTCACCCAGGAACAGAATCTGACCTTTCTCTCTGATCCATACCTTACAAAAATCAATGTGATTTGGTTTGGAAGTTAGGATTTGTCCAGAACTGTTTCATAGCCATGCTACAAATCTACCTGGCTAATTTCAATTTGGGTGATTTTAAAAAATATATATAATATGTTGATTAAAATAAAACCATTTTTGGATGAAAAGAAAAGTATCTTCTGGAAAACAGCCAGAAGACAGATGAAAGCACGTGACTATGTCTTAAGTAGTTGCTGATGTTAAATATTTTCTGAATATGAACTCAGGTCATTGCAGAAGCCCTTAAGAGACTTGAGAAGAAATTATTGACAGCAAAGACTAATGCTAAACAGACAGCATGTTTGCAGACAGTCCAGTAGCTTAATCCTTGGCAAGTTTACTAGGAATTAAAACCTTCCTTCCAACTGTTAAATTGGGCTCATTTCCCAGGTGTGTTAGAATGACCGCTGGTTCCCAGGTGTATTAGAAGGTAGCCAAAAAGATCAAACATAATTCAGATTTGTAGGTGTATATCAGTGCAATATGATTTACCCTGGACTGAAGTTTAATAATGTTACATTTGTACATGGCATCTGTAGTAATTACATGTCAGTGTTTCTAATCACATTACTTCTAAAAAGTTTTATTTATTTATTGAAAATGTCATTAGACCATCTTTCCCAATAAATCCTGAAGCCAGTTCACACATCTGGAGTTTTAAATGGCAAAACCAAAAACAACAACAGACAAACCCTGCAACAGTTTGTTAAAGCAACATTTAAAATAACTGCAACAGCATGACAGTAAAAAAAAAAACCACAAGATTTTAGAAGACATATTAGGAACAGCTTGGAATAACTAAGTTTTTAGAACCCAGTGTAAGAGCAACTAGCCAAGAGTGCAACCAGAACTTTTCATGGGGCAGGGAGGGGGCACTGGCATCATGGAGAGCTTCTTATTGGCCAACTGGATAGATTGTACTTGTAAGCATAAGAACTAGGCCATTCTGTAAAATGCAAAGCAGATAAATAGTGGTGTGTTTTTTTTGTATGGAACTATATTGGTTTGAAAAGTTTTTATACAATAAAAACAAATAATAATTCTCCTTTTATGTCACTGATTAAACTAGACTTGGGGGGGGGGAGAACACATGGTCTTTTCTCCTATTTGCTCTCTCTCTCTCTGTATTTTTAAGTCTGCCTCTGTTACCTCTGCGTACAGTGACACCACATGCACAGATCTCCAAGTGGATTTCCAGTTTGCTTTTCAGCCTGAAATCATTGCTCTCATCAATAGCTGCTGGGATCTGAAAAACTAGCACATTATTATTCTCAGGAGCATCCAGATGTTGCAAGAGCCTATTTGCTTTGAGATATATATTTGGGTAGCTGTACTGCAGAATGCATGTTTTTCTCACACTTCTATTTTTTTTAAGGCTCTCCTCTACATTTCCCTCACAGGTCATGCTGTATTTTATATTTATTGTTTTGGCACTGTAGATTTCTGCATATTAAAAAGAGAATGTAAAATGATGAAGACAGTTATCCTTAGTTGCACTTTTAACTTTTTTTTAGTACTTCAGCTTGGCTCTACCGTGATATTTTGTCTAGTGCACTTCATAACTAATCTTCACACATACTGACATGAAGCATTATTATTTTTTAAAGAAAGCCACTGATGTAATTGGTGGTCATAGCTATAGCTCTTTTTTTCTGCATTAAAACAGAGATGAACCAAATTTTCATGTGTTTCAATATTCTTCTTAAAATACATATATTTCGTCACGAAGAACTTTTTGTCATAATGCATGAAAATCAAATGTTTTTCTGCTTTCTTTCTTCTTTTTTCTGGAGATGGTGTCAGTGGCGATAGCTGTGTTAAGCATTTGATGCAAAAACAACAGCCTTCTGGCATCTGAAAGATCAACATATTTTATTCAGCATAAGGCTTCATGGGTTGTAATCCTCTTCAATATGATGTACACTAACCATAGCTCAGACAAAGACAGAGGAATCATTGGTTGTTCAGGATCCCCAAAATGTATGGGATGGAGTACTGTATGTGGAACATCCAGCAATCTAGATGTGCATGGCCATTACACCACTCCAGTTGCCAGTGAGGTAGGGTTCCCATTTGCACCACCAAAAGGGCTTTCCAAAAAGCAGGGCACAGGACAACAACTATAGATGGGTATCTTTGAGGTACCTTATTTCTCATTGTACAGTTGATCTTTACATCTGATCTGGAACGAACTCTTCATAAAGTGGAGGACACCTTCAAAAGTAGGATGGTCTTCTGGCCAGAGCACTACAAACTTGAGGCTGAATGGTGATGATGACAGTATTTTTTTACTCCACTCCAGTTTCTCTGTCCCCTCTGAGCTTAGCTGCAGTCTTTACACTAGATGGAGGGAAAATGAATTTTCTTCAAAGCAATGTAGGCAAAGATCTTTCTCTTCAGAAAAGGTTTACCTTAGTGACTGAATGCCAGAGTGTGGTTTTTATATGGATAGTTGCACCTTCCTGCTTTGAATACATTGTTGGTGTTGATTTTATTTATTGCCTTTTAGTATGGTATTTATTTGATCCTTTTTAGTATTCATATACTTACTGTTTTTAGCTTTAAATATTGTCTTTTTATAAAAAAAATGTTCATTTTCAATGGGGTTAGGATTTAGGGTGAAGGGATTTAGGGCTGGGGAATAGGTATGAGTACAGAAAAGGTAGAATTTCAGAGAGTGATAGAGTATATTTACATCTACTTATACAGTGATACTAAAAGAAGGAGATACAAAAAAACAAACAAACCCCACACCACTAAACAAGTTTTACCAGAACTGCTATAGTTACTAATCTCTCCATTCCCTAATTGGACCTTCACATTCTTCTTTTATCTGTGCTTTCCAAGCCATATATTGAGTCTAGCTGTAAAATTGTTCCCAATTTTTGAGTCCTTTTTGAGATGACCTCTCACTTAGTGCTTCTGTTAGTACATCCATTTCTGCAACTTCCAGTATCTTTTTTGTCAGCTCTTCTAGGGATAGTATTTCTGCTTTATTCCAATATTTCCCATATAGCAGTGGTCCCCAACCTTGGGCCTCCAGATGTTCTTGGACTTCAACTCCCAGAAATCCTGGCCAGCAGAGGTGGTGGTGAAGGCTTCTGGGAGCTGTAGTCCAAGAACATCTGGAGGCCCAAGGTTGAGGATCACTGCCATATAGTATCCTAGTTGCAGTAATTGCATGTATTACCAAATATCTCATTTCTTTGTCTGGAATCTCAGGCATAATATTCAATAAAAACAATTCCAGTTTAAATGATATCATACAAGGTATAATTTTTTTTCAAAGTTTCTTGCACTAATCTCCAGTAATTTTTACTTCCCTACATGTCCAAGAAACATGATAGAAAATACCCTCCTTTATTTTACATTTCTAACACTTGTTTTCATACATTTTAGAAAGTTTTGTTGGAGTTATATGCCATCTATAAAACATCTTATATACATTTTCTTTGAAATTTACTGATTTTGTAAGCTTAATATTATTCTGCCAAATTTGTGCCCAATGATCTAGATCAATATTATAACCAATATTTTGTGCCCATTTCATCATACAGTCTTCAACCACTTCATCTTCCATTATCATATTTAAGAGATATTCATACATTCTTTTAATTATTTTATCACTTGTCCCTAGCAGTAATTTATCATTTGTTCTTCGTAAGAGCCCATTGTTTTATCTTTTATGTATCTCGAGTCTAGTTGTAATCTCGTCCACCAATCTAGAAAGACTTTCTCTTCCCCTAGTTCCTCTCTAGTCTTTAACATCCTGACTTTCTTTAACAAGTCTTGATACCTAAGAAGTTTTGTTGAGCCCATTAAGGTTGGTTGTATGCTTAGCTTTAAATCTTGTCTTTTAATGATGTAAACCGCCTTGGTCCTTTGGCAAGGTAAAACTATTTTAAATGAATGAATGAATGAACAAATGTACTGTGAACTTTTCCCTCTTGCAAAATAAATTATAAGGGGATGACTTGGCCTTGACTATGCAGTTAAAACTTTTAGGTTTTCTATAAAACTGTTTCTGGAGAAGACGTAAAGAGATAAAACTGGCTTGTTAAACAAATCAATACAATTGCTTTTTGAAAAAAAATTTGGCTTGGGCCAATAGATCTGGAGGCTCTCAAATGAGCAACTGCACATAAAAATGCACTACTTCATCAATGGCTCTGGTGCATTTTTCTTCAAACGGGGAACTTCCTAAAACAGATTATGTGGTGCCCTATTTTTAGGGCCATAGGTTTGCCAATCTTCAGAATATGCAACACAGATCTTCTTTGGACTGAGCAAAAGCTTAAGAAGACTTTCTCTACATTCCCTCTGTTAATATTCCTCTCAGCCCATGTGCTTGTAAGCAGAGTTGGCATAGGGTTTGGGTGAGCATATTACCAATCACTTGGAAAAGAATAAACACTAGTCACTGGAGCTGGAATCAGGTAGGGATTCTGCCTGACCTTTAGCTCTTTTTGGTCAGCTTCTTCAGCTTGACCAAGTCAGGGAAGACAAAAGTGAGCAAGAATTCTCTTGTCCCCCAGGCATAGTTTCCTGAAACCTTAAAAACCTACCACAATGCCCCCTAATATTCAGGGCATAGTCTATATAGAGAGATTGTGAAATGCACACTGAAAGATCAAAGTGAAAAGATAGTATTTGTGCAATGTAGAAAGTGAAACAAAAAAGATACACACTGAAAAATCAGTGTGCAAAGGTCAAACAAAATATTTAAGGGAATGTGTATTAACTTCTTTTCCCACTCACTACAGGATATCCACAGAAATGCTTGCCTCAGCTTTCAGACTTTCAAATTTATTTATTTATTTATTGGACTTATATACCGCCCCATAGCGCTACAAGCACTCTCCGGGTGGTTTACAATTTAATTATGCAGGCTACACATTGCCCCCCCCCAGCAAGCTGGGTACTCATTTTACCGACCTCGGAAGGATAGAAGGCTGAGTCAACCTTGAGCCGGCTACCTGGGATTTGAACCCCAGGTCGTGAGCACAGTTTTAGCTGCAGTACAGCGTTTTAACCACTGCGCCACGAAGCTCTTAGCCTCTTAAGTCTGTGTTTACCTTCCAATCACCAGTCACAAAACATAGATACTAATTCCATGGCACATAGTTGAGAAGACTCATATAAGAAAGCTCTTTCACCACTTCAGCAGCAACCTCTTCTAAAAATATTCTGATCATATCATAGAGACAGTCCACAAGATTGATGTCTTGAACACTAATGACAATGAAATAAAAGAAACTAGTCTGCTACAAGTCTAATAGCAAAATATATAAATGCAGGAGCCAGAGTCCTGTTGTTATAATAATAATCATGCCAGTCATTCTATTACCACCCAAACTTTACCAGTTGTCAAACCAATTGTTCATTGGTTGTGAATGTGGTTGTGCAAAAGACAATCTGGTATCTGATCTGCAAAATTTGGACAATATGTGGTCTCCTTTTTGTAAATTGCAATGCATGACAAAGATAAAACTTGAAATGCTGGAAATACTCACAAGCTTTTAAAAAAATATCAACACTTTTAAAATACCATTTTTAAGCTAATAAGGGTTAACGTTAGTTGGGGGAAGATAGAGCCCTAAATGCTGGATGAAAGAGCAGTGCAGTGAGAGGAACTCAAAATGGCCATCAGAGCTCCCTGGGATGCATGTCTCAGGTTAGCTTCAAATTTCACTGACCAAATAGAAGTGGATGGTAAGAGACAACACACTATATATACTGATTAATGGATGCCTTAGATATCTCAGTGTTCTGTTTGCTTGGTTAGCTTTGTTTGAAATCTGATACAGATCTCAGTCTGCACTGCAGATCCAGAAATAGTCTGTGTTCCTTTAAATTCAAGCAATGCATCACTTTCTATTACTCCATGTCACATCAGTCTATGACTAAAGGATGAGTTATGTGGACAGGAACCAGCATGTGGTCCCAATGCAGAGAAACATATTTCAAAAAACACACACAGTGGAATGTTCATTCAGGGGAATGATTATATCTTTGTATCCATATTCAACCTAAACTGCTGGATTTAACACATATAGTGCATATATTTAACATGCACACTGGAAATCTATTTGTTTTCTGTATATTATAATAAGTATATTTTTATTTAATAAAACCCAGAATCTAGTGACTGGAGGAAATGGCAGGAATATACTGCAGCCCTTTGAGTAATAATTCTCAGATTATTAGTAATTTTGTCACAGCATTATGTGGAGTGAGGTTTAGGCAGTTGTGGCCCTTAGCTGTTGGACTGCAGTTCTCACAAACTCTCAGCACTGAGAGTGGTGGAGCTGCTTAGAGTTGCAGTCCACAGCAACCTGGGGTGGCAGACTGAGGGAAATCAAAGCCCGGTATAAAATTATTTTGAGTTACAATTAGACTATAAATACATTCTTCACCTAAGAAGGGATTTGATCCTGATAGAGGCTTTGAGTAGAGATGTTCAGAAAAATCTCCAATAAATTTTTTTGGTGTTAATGAACGCTTCTGATAATTCATTATTTAGGTGTTTTGGTTCAAAACAAATTTCTTTCCCTGCTCCCTTCTATATTTCGCTTTGGATGAGATATGAAAATATGGGCAGCCTGTCTGCCCATTTGACATAATGTTTTTGTGGCTACCTCTTGAAATTCTTCAATTTTCTGCTGGAGGACAACCAGTTCTCTGCCTTCCAGATTCCTTTCAAATTCTACTTCAGGTAAAATTTTGTCACCTGCTTTCACCTGAAAGGTCAGGTAGGTTCATAAGAAAGGATTGCTTGGTGTCAGAATGAGCCACTTCAGGCAAGAAATAGTGTAAACATGTTCACTGGAAAAAATACATTAGGTTTTATTATATTTTATTTAAATGTCTTTATCTGTTTAAAATACCTCTAGGCCATCTTTTAGGAGAAAACCCTAACAATGTGGCTTGTGACATAGATACAATGTGCAATAATGTATACTAAAACAATAAACCACCATCATAATAATAAAATCAATAGCTAAAAGTAGCAATAATATTAAAAGAACATATATAACCCCATCAAACAGAAAAAGCAAATAGATACTACTCTGCCTCGTCACAGATGCACAAGTTGATAAGATTTGTCTAATAGAAAGCAAAGGTAAATGAATGAGTCTTTAGAATCTGCTAACATTTTGCTGCTATGTCTAAAATGCTGAAATAGAAACATTTAGAGGCAAAATGTGAAAACCTAGTGGAATGAAATGAGGGACGTGGTGGCGCTGTGGGCTAAACCGCAGAAGCCTGTGCTGCAGGGTCAGAAGACCAAGCAGTCGTAAGATCGAATCCACGCGACGGAGTGAGCGCCCGTTGCTTGTCCCAGCTCCCGCCAACCTAGCAGTTCGAAAGCATGCAAATGCGAGTAGATAAATAGGTACCATCTCGATGGGAAGGTAAACAGCGTTCCGTGTCTATATCACACTGGCCATGTGACCACGGAAAGATTGTCTTCGGACAAACGCTGGCTCTATGGCTTGAATAGCGGGATGAGCGCCGCCCCCTAGAGTCAGACACGACTGGACAAAAAATTGTCAAGGGGAACCTTTACCTTTTTACCTTTAGTGGAATGAAAAGAACAGCAACCACTTGTGGAAAACACAAGTTTGCAAGACCGATTCCTAACATTGTTTTTACTACTGAAGTGCAGCGCTTAGGCCTATGTATCAGTAGTCATAGTCAGGTTTTCAGGTTCATCACAGAATTAGTCTTATTTGTAGGGAAAGTGGGGCCATGCTTGCTGGTCTCTCTACCCGAGTTCCATCCCCATGTTTCATTCCATTGCTGTGCACATATCTGAATGGTAGGTCTAATCTAATTGCACGGGGCAATTGAATGTCTGAATAGTACTGACAACTTTCATATGTCTATGCCCTGTGCTAGATTTCTAATTCTGGGGCTTCAGTAAGTCAGCAGAGAACAGTACCTCCATGTGACCATTTACTAGAGGCTGGAGAGACAAAAACAAGTAAGGAGTATCTTTCTGGTTGGTAGTATGAAATGGAAATAGAGGCATTATGCTGGCACATGTCTGCTGAATTTAGCATTGATGTAGTAGCTGCTTAACAGCTGCTTGCCTAAATGATACTGAGCTAACCACCATGCTGCTGGCGTTTCTCTTGATGCCTCTGGTAAGTTTGTTTCTCTTCCTCCCCTCATCACACTTGAATGGCAAAAATCTCGCTACCCTCCAGCAGGCTCAACCCACCATAAAGCGGAGAGAGGCAGACACCTCAAGCACCAAGGGTTGAGGATGTGAAATAAATGGGATTTTATGTGGCCCATGTCCAGATCTGCACACTACAATGCAGCCCTCTTTTCAGATTCAGTAGAAGATGCTGTTTTGTTATCAGTGTTGACAGAATATTCAAGTGCTGGTCTGCTCAGCCATTGTACATGGAATGGAGGAGGTGCTATGTTGTTCCTTGCCTCATGACTGGGGAATGTGCTTTAGAGAGCTACCTCACAAGACTCAGACTCTTTCCTATTTAGACTGCCTCTACCTAGGCCCAACAAGATGCTTTACTCACTAACACATACACTATTAGGCAGGGATGTTGGGCAAGTCTTTGGATCCAAGTCCCAAGTCTGAGTCTTTGGTATGAAGTCCTGAGTCCCAAGTCGGAGTCCTTATTGAAAACAAGCTCCCCATCCTCCCCCAAAAAAGGAGGGGGTGGGTGGTTTCCAAGTCATGACTCAACTCCAAGCCATTGAAAGAAAACACAACAGTCAAGTCCAAGTTACCAGTGTGACTTGACAATGTCTTGCATGGTAATGTTCTGTAAGTGCTAATATTCACTGCAATTAAGCAAGGTCTTTTGGTGCTTCTTAACATATGCTTTTCCTCATCAGCTAAATCATTCACAATTGCACATCAGTACCTTTTAGTCAAGCATCTGCTTTCTCTTTTACTTCCAAGTCAAATTTGCAATGCATTTTCTGCATACATTTTCGCATCTGCAACTATACAATGCAGGTAGAAAACATACAACAAAATACAACACTTCTTCCCAAGAGCAAACATGCAGTGCAAATTCATGCTGCGAAGATTCGCAAAGCTGCTTAGGCTTATGTACAGGTGTGAAATCTGCAGTTGTATCCTGCTAAAACATACCTTAGACAATCACAGTATTAACTAGGCCATAATTAACATCATTTATGGGGGGAAAATGAGCAGTTTCTAAACCTTGCACTTGCCCACCTACACAAACAGACAAACGGAAAAGGAAGCATTGGGAATATTTTGAATTAAAATAGCAATACATAGCAAAGAGCTTAGCAAATACCTGAATTGGATTCAAGTATACGATATGATCCTATACGTGCCTTCTTAGAATTATGATCCTTGACTTCGATGCATTTTACCCCCAGGTAAGCAAATATAGGATTATAAGCTTAATTATTAAAACTTCACTTGCTTTTGTCTTCTCACGCTAAACAAGTAATGAATACTTGCCAAGTTTGTTATTTGCACTAAAAAAGAGCATCACATCAATATATCATTTTGAAAAAAAGAGACAATAGCTGTGATAGTTTCTGTTATTGCATGAGACCAAAAAGAGTAAGGCTTTTCGTCATCATCAGCAGAACAACAATAATGGTACTGATTATCATCATCATCATTATGATGTTTTACACAAAACACTTGGATTGGGGGGTACCTCTGTATTTTGTGTAAAGAAACCGCTTGCATTTGGGGAAAAAATATAATGTTCCTGCACAAAATACAGATTTTCACTTCTGAAATTTGTTTACATGTAGCTCCTTAGAAGCAAAAAGAAAAAAAGAAAAAAAAGAGAAAAAGGCATAATCTTGTCTTGCACAGAGTAAAAAAATGATTTTCTTTTCTTTCTTTTCTTTCTTCATTTACTCTTTACTCTAATTTTGTTTTGTAAATTGTCATTGGAAGATGTATGGAATATTTTTGTGTTATTTTTATTAGTTGTCTACGTTATCTGGAAGCCGCCTGGAGTGGTCGTATAGACCAGATGGGCGAGATACAAATCAAATAAATAAATAAATAAATAAAAATAAAATAAATTTCCCCGCACGTCACCTGCAAGAATAAAATAAGTGAAGATATCAATTCTGAGTTCATGTACTTTTATGTGTCTTTGTTTTGTGAAATTGCACACACATGGGCACACTGCCTACAGATCTGTGGCATAATTATTAGAAGGATCCTTCCAATGAAATAAGTGGGACTTTTTTCCAAGAAAATCTCTGGAGGTCTGGGATCCCTTCCTCTCTATCTCTGGCACATAGAGATGCTCAGATCCTTTCTCTCCACTTTGTATCACAAAAAGGAAATATTTACGTCCAGCCATTGAAAAGCTTAGTATCCAAATCCTGAATATTTAATAGAAAATAAAATGATATTTATTTTTAAGTGCATTCTACCTTTAGCACCACTGCATCCTCACAACAAATCTATTGCGTTGCCCTGACATAGTTACTGCAAAGGTTTTTCTTTTGCTGTCCCAAGGGCCCAATTGATTTATCTGCCAGAAGCCTAAAGCCCCAAAATAAGATAGCTTTGAGTTTACAGAGGTCATTTTTCATTGTCTAAATAAAAATTTCTAAACAAAAATCTCTCATCCTGTTAACCGCAGGGTCCTTATCTCCCCAGAGGCTACAGAAACCTGAAAGAAGCCATTTCAATTCTTTTATGAAGAAAGATAAAAGCAAGTTTTCGATTAGGAAGCCAGAGAAAGCTGCCTTATTAAATGGTGGTAACAGTAACTAGTCAAAAAGGCAAAACTGTTCAGGTAGGGGGTGGAGGGAAGGAATCATTATGCATAAAGCGTCCAGGAGACTGCCTAAGCAATCTGAATCTGTGATGTTTGCAGAGAGAGGAAAAAGAAGTTCACTGGCTTTAGGGTTAGCTAGTTGCAGTTGTTCATTTCTTATCTTATAAAAAGCCCTCAAACCTCGCTTTATCTGGTGTGTTTTCTTAATTATGTCTGCACAGCTTTATCAACCAGCATTAACTGTACATTACAGTGCTTATATATTCAGACCCACCTTCCCTGATCTGTCATGATTCAGAGCTCTTAGGTGACGTTGGCAGGGCTGGAAGGGTGGCATGCAGTTTCTCTTGTAGAACAATAGATTTTGCAGAGCTAAGCCAAAAGTAGAGTTATTGGAAGTGCCTTCTTATTCCTGCATTCGTATGCAAGGAAACAGGAAGATATACAAATGTGTTCACGGCAATGCCCTCATCAAATATCCAAAGCTCAGGGTTCTGTAATTTGGGTACATATGTGTGTACATGCATCCGCACATGCATGCACACACATGTATGAATGTGCAAAAACATGAAAATGATGGTCTGCAAGATCAAAAGGACGCAGAAACCACAAGCAGAATGCAGGCTGTGTGTGTGAGAGAGTGTGATTGTGAAAAAGCTTCCAGTGGCAGGTGTTTGAGATTTCTTTTGGCAACCAGGGAGCGAGAGAGCTATGAATTACCTGACCTTGCTTTCCCTGACTTGTCCCAGCTGAGGGATCTGTGTGCCTGCCTCTGTGTCTCCAGATTTAGAAGTTTGTGTGTCTGTGGGTGGGATGTTCAGACAATCCCTAGGGAAATGTGAATGGGTTCAGTGTGCGATGCTGAATGCATGTCACATGCCCAGAAAAATAAACGTTAGCTCAAACTACCATTAAACCAACTCTACAATTTTAACTTGCATTTGTTAAAACAGCCTTATGAAGTCTGAATAGGTGAGCATGTCCATATCATACAAAGTAAGGAACTTGTGGAATTAAGGGTACACTAGACATTTTTTTTTAAAAAAAATTATTAAATGTATCAAGTCTTAGTACATTATTACAGGTGCATGGATTGGTGCAAAATTGATCCCAGGAATCTAGCACACATGGAAGGGAATGTTATTTCTTACTGTTCCAGCAGAATAGGAACAGATATCATCTCTGTTCCACCATCACAGAGATGGCAGGAATTCTTAAGGGGAAGAGGGAATTTATTGGAAGCAACTGGAACGTCCTTCCTTTTTGTCCCAGTGAACAGATACTCCTTCTTTCATGTTGTACCCTGGTGACCATCAAACTCCCCATGCAAATCTGCAATTAATAAAAGTAAAATAGGTATTTACCTTGTTGGTATTAAGTGTAACTTGCAGTTTGGTCCTTATGGATTTTTCATATATGAGGCTGGCAATTAAATCACTGCAAGTGTATTTGAAGAGAACCACAATCATTGTAAAATCACTCTGTTTGATATAATTCTTGATACTGGGACACCCAATATTTATTTATTTATCACCCCCTTTGGGGCAATGGTTGTGACTCCACCTCCATCAGTGACTTGTAATAGTATGTTTCTTTTAAAAATCATTATTATTTTTAGTATAGTCCTAAAGCAAGAGATTACACTACAGACAGAACAAAACCCCGGTAGCAACCTACCAATTATATGGACACTTCATATCTTCCTTTGTGCATCAAAGTACCTGGGAATTTCACAAACAAGCAAAATGTGATTCCAGATTGCCAGGCATCATTCTTCCTTTATTGAAAAGAAACCATAGGAGGGGTTGAGTGCAGTGGGGAATGTGGACACTGTCACAGATTGTGTGAAGAGACAAATCAGTGGCATGAAAAAGTTCTGATTTTGTGTGTGTGTCTGTGTGTTCTGTGTGGCGATCCCCTTTGCGCCCCTTATTTCTTTGGGCTCCACAAAGGTAAACTCGCCCTTTTCCGCTGTCACCAGGTATTATCTTAATACCAATTCAAGTCCCACACACAGGAGCTGCTCATATAACTTAGGAATCAGGGGTTTTGATCAAATATTCTTTTATTCTTAAACAAATCATAAGGGAAAGTTTCAGGTGTGCCCATATATCAGATCATGTATTCAATCACTGGTTTTCAGAACTATTATATGTTTTAAATCAATATATCTCATGTTAAGCTTAAATGTTCATTCCTGCTTATTCAATATGATGTAAACTGTTCAATTTCCTTTCCTAACCCCTTTAATCTATTCCTAAACCCTAACACTCTCTCAATAGCTTCTGGTCCCTGACTCTCTCTATCCCTATCTTCTTCCAACTGTCTCTAACTGTCTCTTCCAACTGTCTAACTGTCCTGTTAGCTCCGCCCCTCCTGCTCTATCCTCCCATTGACAGGCAGGAGTGACGTCATCTTTTTGCAGTCTGCTACATTCTGTTTTGTGTTATTTTGGTCAGGGGCAAGGCTTCGGCAAGATGTACCCTTACTTTTCCCATCCAGATGCCTTTGGCTCTTTTCATAGCTGGTAAGAAACAGGAGCAATTGACAGTGACAGTTCCTTCTACCTCTTGGTGATGCTGACCCACTGAGCTCAAGAGGGCAGCAACTAGGCCATGGGTGGCCTGCAGTGGGCTCCCTGTGGAGGTAGAGGCCTTGGCAAATGCCCTGCAGTGGAAGCCATGGGAACCGGTTCTGAGAGAAATCCCACAACCAATGGAGGAACAATAATGTCCAGACTCAGGGCCACCTCTACCGTTGGGCAGAATGAGGTAGCTCTCTCATGACAGCAGATGATAGGGAACAATGGCGGTCGGGGAGACAACTGAGTGGTTTGTGCCATAAGCCTGCATCCTTAAGCTTGCTTGCAACCCTTAAGTGTGGTGAAAGAGACTATGCTATCACTGGTGCTTAAAATTCAATTTTCAGGCCTGTCAGCTACTATATGTGGAATTATGAGTGTCCTTCACCTTATACAGCAAAATATTTTGGGCTGGCCCAACACTGTTCTCTTCCTTTATGGAAAAAAAAATTAAATATATATATATCTTGGATTGTTTTCTGATAGAGTGCTATGTGGGTCTTCTTTCACTGCATAGAAATGTATAAATAAAACACAATTTTTGAACTCTTTAGATTGTATCCATTCTTTTAGACTTTGACTTATTTTTGTAGAAAATCTTAAATGCACTGCCTTTCAGAAGCTTTTCCTCCCCCCTATGTTTTATGCCTCATAACGCCTTTAACAGGGGCTATGTTGTGCTAGGACACAGTATTTGTTTCTGTGGCTGTAATTCAGCCTCAGGGCTTCTTTCTAGGGCTTCTTGTGCCAAATGCAAGAAAACAAAGTTTTAAGCCCATGAGGATTTTTATTGTAATGCAAGGTATTGTTCACAGCATTGTTTTCAGCTATAACTTGTGTCTATACTGTATTCTTGATTTCTTAGACATTCAGTGTACCCAGTAAGTTAATACAGGCTAGCTATACAGTGTTTTTTTAAACACTGTATCATTCTGACTGTGGTTGTGTGTGTGGTTCCCCCTCATAAAACTTTAGAAGTACAGTTAATAGCAAATGGAAATTGGTCATATTATAATTTAGCACTTTCCCATTTAGGATGCTTTCAGATGAGGCTTTTCCTGGGGTATCACACTGCCTCATAGCCATACATTTTCATCTTTAATTTGCATTCCTCCCAGATGTTCCCTAAATCTAGCTGGTGTGAAGTCTCACATTGTCCATCCTACCTTGACCCATCTCCTGCTCACAGACAGGTGAAGATTTTGTTTCAGTTCATTCATTTTTAATCAGAATTTACCAAAATGTGCCAGATTTGCTCCTTGGATATAGCAAAAATGACAGATGGGATACGACATAGGAGCCAGTATAGGGGGACAACTTTATGATGACAACTGTAGCTGGAGGATGGACATTTCATTGACCTGATTTGATTTACTAATATGATCACCTATTGACAAATATTCTATTGGTGGCTTATAAATCAAGACGAAATTATAATAGTAAATATGCATAATATGATTCTTAAATACGACAACAAAACTGTAGGATGAACTTTCCTTCCAACAGAGACTGAAGAAAATAAATGAATAATAATAATAATCATGTGCTGTCAAGTTGATTCTGAGTTATGAAACCCTTTTCAGGGTCTTCCAGGTAGAGAATACTCTGAAAGGGTTTATCACTCCCTTCTTCTGGGAACATCCAGGGACTCTGCAGCTTGCCCAAGGCCACACAGGCTGGCTGTACTTGCAGGAGGCACAGTGAGGAATCAAACTCCCAACCTCTGGCTCTGCTATCCAGCCAACTGCAGAAAATAATTTCTTCTAAAATAAAAGGTAAATGAAGCTCCAAGAGTATTTAAGAGGCTGGGACGAATATAAAGGTATTCAGCTGGTGACAAAAAGTTCATGAAGCAAATATTGGGTGAATCTTTCTGAGGCTGCAGTGGCACCACTCCACAGAGTGCCTCTTCTTTAATAGTTACTTGTGTCATTTCACTTGGCAAGTACATGTCGAACAGGTCCTCTGAGGAGGACTTTAAGTTATAAATGGAAGAAAGTGTTCTTTCCAGTACCCTTGTCCTAAGCTTTTAAGGATTTTATGGCCAGAATCTTATCCAAATCTTATTCATATCACCAATGAAAGTTCACTGTCATACATCGCACCACAAAATTGCTACTAGTTAACTAGTTACTGCTTGTATCCCTCGTTGCACACCAGTTACATGACTCAGTGTGTCATAAGGCATACAAGTGTTGACTCAGAACGTAGCGGTAATTTGCTGCTGCACTTTATACCATTGCATTTATGCTGGTGTAAATAATCAATCAATGTGCCTCACGGTGCAGCAGTTAAACTGCAGTACTGCAGTCAAGACTCCGTTCACAACCTGAGTTTGATCCTGAGGGACTCAGGTAACTGGTTCAAGGTTAACTCAGCCTTCCATTTTTTTAGATCAGTGAACTGGGTACCCAGCATGCTGGGGAGGGGCACTATGTATCCTGCATAATTAAAAATGCTATGGGCACTTTGCCTAAGGCACTTTGCCTTTGCTTTTTGCTTTACAATAGATTTCTAACCTATGGGTTTTGGTGAGTGTTTCAGATGAGCTGGGGACTGGTGGAGTTGCAAAAGCATTGGCATAAACTGACTGAAACATCCAGTCCCTATTAATCATCTGTGGCTTTTGTTTTGAACCATCTCCTAATTATTTTGTACCATATTTTAAATTGGAGTTAACCCATAATTGAACACTTGTGATACAAATGATGTACTTAGTTTAAGCAAAGATATGTGCTATCTGTCAGAAATATCTAATCTCCATGCTGCCAAATAAAATTTGAGAATGAAAACAAACCATGTAGGAGTGTGGGAAGCTACAGTATATGGAATGAGTCAGGTTGTTTGTTCTTCTAGAGCAGTGGTTCTTAACCTTTGTTACTCGGATGCTTTTGAACTGCAACTCCCAGAAACCCCAGTCAGGACAGCTGGTGGCGAAGGCTTCTGGGAGTTGCAGTCCAAAACTCCTGAGTAACTCAAGGTTAAGAACCAGTGTTCTAGATCATGGTTGCCAATCTATTTTGACCAGTAGTGCTCCTCTGCGATAAGAGATGGGGTGAGCTCTTACCTGGAGGTACCACAGATTATGGCTGGAGGCCACATTGTGTAAAATATGATCTCTGTCATGGAGTTACATCCTATTCTCACTATAGGGCTGTCATGGTGGGAAAAAAATTATCTGTCGAACATATTTCACAGATTATCTTGAAAAAGGGTAAAGATCCCCTGAGATAACTCTTCTCTTTTTGAACATTTTTAGATAGATTGTGAAGTTCTGACTCGGAGGGAGATTATTCCTTACACCCACACACCCAAGTGAAATAAATTAACTGTGTGGACTTGAAGATGATTATATCTCCCACAGGTAGCTACTCTCTCCCTGTCTCTCTCCTCTCTCTCCTTCTCCTCCTCCCTCGTCCTCTTTCTCTCTTCCTCTGACACTCTGCTGTGGTCATCTATGACCACAAAGTTTTGATATTCCATACCTTCTAGCTATGAGCTCTTCCTCAGAATAAGATTTTCTCAATCCATCTAAGGAACATCAAAAAGAAGACATTCCTCTGAGGGGGGAGAAGTGTTCCCAGGGCTTTTCATCCTAACCTGATAAATACCTTCTACGGAGGACTCTTTCTCCAACAATGAGAATTTTGGAGGGAAACCCCACAGATATTCATATCTTCAAAGGAAGATGTCTTTAAAAATGCAGTATTCTTCAAAGGGGAACACCACCCTCAGCTATGAGAACTTCTTTAAAGTGGGAGCCCACCAGCACTGCATATTCTCTGAGGATGTACTCCTCAAGTGTCTCAGAAACTTTGAGAAGAGTAAATCCCCCCACCCAACTCTTACACCTTAATACTTGAGAAACTGGTGTGTTTTTTTCCTTTCCTTTTGAAAGCACATTTACATTCTCTGTATATATTTCTAGTTATGGAAAGACCCATATTTAGCCATGTAAGATCCTTCTCCTCTTGTAAGCAATATACTGCTGACAAGAATAAATACATAAAAATGAACTATTTTCTGTTTTAAACTGATTTGATCTTTAGGACATTAGTTGAACTGTAATTTTCAGTCAGAGTTATTTCAGCTCAATTTCTTGAACTCCTTCAGTAGAGTCTATACCTTCTACACATTAAACTACAATATGTTAGGTTGTAATATAATGGGACATTATGGATGATGTTCAGTTTCTCTCTGTGAATATGCACTTTAATCAGGAAGAGCGTCTGCAGCTCCTCATAGAATGTGTATAAAATTGTGTTCTTTCTTTATATATTTGCAAAGTGAGGTCCCTGAATAGTTTATTTTAATGGTTATTCCAAGAAATGTTCAATCACATTCATTCCATATTTTGGACATGCACACTTGTATGTAGGAATGTTCCTGTTGTGTGTCAAAGATTTCTGCTGACCCGTTGTGAGGGTCCGCTATTCTTCGCCTCCCCCATCCCAAATAAAGCCGTAGACGCATTTGAACAAAACAATTTGTCTTCTTTATTTAACTGTGGTAACAGAATAGAAACGTCAATCAGGTTGGGGATAAACTTCTCCTGTTGAAGTAACGGTTCATACAGGGGCACCCAATCTTCGTCAAAAGGGTTACTGGACTTTGATGCCCATGGACCGGCCTGAACCTGGGAGGGTTCTTCGGGTTCGAAGTCTTCTCTCTCCATCGTTAGTAATGGGGTCGTCTCCTCGAGCCCTGTATATCCCCAGGGTAAGGTTGTTGCTGACCCGAGGTGCTCCCAGGGTCCGGACGATACCCCAGCCTCCTCAGCTCCTCCAGATGCCATCGGGTCTTCTCCTCTCTCTCCCTCTCTACCCGTTTCTTCTCCTCCACTAACTTTCGTCGCCACTCTCGGGTCTCTCTTTCTTCCCAGTAAGAGGGACGGACCCGGGCCTCATTCCTCCTTCTCTCCTCTGCTTCTTGCTTAGTCATGCACACCTGTTCCCACTTGCCCGACCAGGGGTCTTGGATCGAGACCCATTCCCATCCGCCTTCTTCCCCTGCTCGTCGGTGACTAACCTCCCCCACAGCCCCCTCCTCAGGATCTCTCCCCCTTTTCCCGCCCAAACCAAAGGAGTCTGGGTAGCTATGCTTAACCCCTTCAAGCCCCGTTCTAAATCAACGGTATCCACTGCCTGGTGTAGCATCCGGGGTGGAAACGGCTTGGGTGCGGTCTGGGTGCCCACGGAGGCTCTAGGGCGAGACGGCACTCCTAACATCACCTCACGACCCGGGGAACGGGTGTCACACCCGTCTGTCTGTCTGTCTGTCTGTCTGTCTGCCTGCCTGCCTGCCTGCCTGCCTGCCTGCCTGCCTGCCTGCCTGCCTTCCTTCCTTCCTTCCTTCCTTCCTTCCTTCCTTCCTTCCTTCCTTCCTTCCTTCCTTCCTTCCTTCCTTCCTTCCTCTAAGATGGATACATTGGGCAATAATATTAAACTGTAGAACCTGTGCAGCACAGTGGAGAGAATGCTTTACTTACACTCAGAATAACTGGGTTCAAATCTATGCTTGGCTCTGGAAGTTACTATGGAACAGCACTGAACGTCTTGCATATCTTGAAAAACCTATTCCGTTCACCCTCAGTTGAAAGCAACTTAACTGATTAAGTAACTGTAGATTAGCACAATGTGAACAAGTGACTCCTCTCCCACTCTTTTTGTGTAGTCAACATATAAAGTTGTTTGCATCTAAATTGCTATTTGTTGTTTATGTAGACCAAAACCTGACCAGAACACTGATGGTATAATCCATAAATACAGGGACATAGAACTGGGTTTTCTAATAAAACGATAGTCAACATTAATCTGTTTGGGCCCTGGACAAAATGCTGAAATGGTGTTACTGAGAAATGGACGTGATTAACTTTTCATGTGTGAAAAGGAGAGAAAAGGACCATGAACACCCATGATTTGTGAAGCTGATGCATCATGGTGAAGCATGATTTATGTGTTGTCTGAATGCAGCCATCGTTTGACAGGAGCTTTATTTACCTGTGAGTAGAGATGGGGACAAACCAGCAAAATGGTGGTTCATGTGCTTTGTGGTTCATTGAAGCTTATGAACCACGAACCTCTTGAACTTTTGGAAAAAATGAACCACAAATAAGTTCATTTTAGATCAGAAGTTGAGGAGCCCTAGAACAGCCCTCCTGCCACTTAGAGACACCACAAACACAGATAAGCTTCCCCTGGCTCTCCTCTATATCCCTTCCACATTTGGTGAAGTTTGTCCACATGATACACCCTCAAAGCAGGTCTCCCAAGAAGAGTGCCCTTTATCAGCTAGGTTGAGGGAATTCCAGAAGGTGAACTGGGGAGGGGCAACACTCTTTCCCCAAGCCCCATAGACAATACCACACTGGAGGTCTGAGGTACAGAGGTTGTTATGTGGTCAGCGGGCGTGGTGGTGGTGGAGAGACATGCTGCCTGACAAGGGAAGCAATGTACCACTGAAGATCTAAACTAACGTGGTTCCCAGCTAGAAGGGTTCCTCTGACTAGCAGAAGTGGCTGTGAGGTGAAAATGGCTCCTGTGAATTGATCTTATGAATAAGAACAAGCAATTCCCTGAGACCCCTTTCAACCACATGTTTTGTTGCCTGGCCTGCTATTCCAGTAGTCTCTAGGTTCCTCTGAGGGTTGCCTAGTGCTTCTGATTGGCAGGAGCAGGCTGTCAGGGTGAAGGGGGAGAAAATGGGCAAATGAACCAAATATTACTAAAAAGTGTTTGTTGGTTCAGTTTGTTTTGGTATGCCACTTTTGGTATGCCACTTTTTGGTATGCCACTTAAACTAAACTGAACCAATGAGCCGGCAAATTTTCTGTTTTATTTATCTATCTATCTATCTATCTATCTATCTATCTATCTATCTATCTATCTATCTATCTATCTATCTATCTATCTATCTATCTATCTATCTATCTATCTATCTATCTATCTATCTATCTATCTATCTATCTATCTATCTATCTATGTTTTGCTTTGTCCATATTCGCCTCTGAGTTTTCAGGCTTTATTGTCTAGGTAGACGTGATGGCTGTTTTTCTTGACAAGAGTGTCTATCTGAGCTTCCTTTACTTGTTACCATGTGAAGAAACACAGCGCATAGAAAGGGGCAGAATGTCTGCACGATATGTCTCTTCCTACTGCCACCATTCACATTTCATGGTCATCTGTATGGAAGGATTTAGGTGTGTGTGTGTGTGTGTGTGTGTGTGTGTGTGTGTGTGTGTGTGTGTGTGTGTGTGTGTGTGTGTGTGTGTGTGTGTGTGTGTGTGTGTGTGTGTGTGTGTGTGTGTGTGTGTGTGTGTGTGTGTGTGTGTGTATAGTCTTCAATATCTGCAGATTTCCTTGGGTACTGGAATTATGAGGTTACAGGATATGGAGAAGTTTCCTGACATAGAGGCCTATGCAGCCAGACTCTTCCACCTTAGGTATCAATACATGAACAGGGAACAACAGAAAAAAGCTCGACAGAATCCATTCTTTGTTGAGGGTTAGGCTGTAGGCATTGGCTTGCAGTCCTTTTCTACATACTTTGCCTTTTTAATATTAATTAAATAGGCACTATGAATCTTTTGGGAGTAAACTTTATTTACTGTGTGGAGAACCACATTGTCTTAACTGATAATAAGTTATAAAACCTTGTCCTATGTGTAAGATTCTCCTCAGCCTAATCATCATAAAAGAGAATGAAGCATCCATGTAAAAGATGGTGACTGTTAATGTCTGGAACCCCTGGCATTATCTCTCCACAGCAGCTCCCGAAGAACAGCGTATTTGTGGGAGTGCAATTAATTAAAGAAAAAAATTGCTGAATATGTACGCTACCAGTACACATGATCTTATGCGATGTAAATTTGTAGGCACAGGATCCAAATTAGTAAATATGTGCAAAGTGTTCCTTCATAGCCTTTTTTCAGATTTACGTGAAGTATGTCTTCTCATTTTTGTTTTTTAAAAAATGAATCATAGTACTGCTATTTTAAACCCTTCGTTTATAAAAGCAATATGTTGTGGGCTGGGTTAGCCTGACAAGAGTGAACAAGCGAGCCTTGAGGAGTGTATGCAGCCACATCACTTGCTGACAGCTAAACATGTGAGCTTTCTTCATTGATTATGGTATCTGAGGAGATGTGAGGTTATTTGAAAGAGCTCTCTGTACAGTTTGATCAGTAATGTCTGTTTAACACATGAAAGCCATCACTTAATGTTGCAATCATTGACTGATTAGCATCACCTACTCCTAATGATGAATTCCCCTTGAGGGAGGTTAATTATGACCAAGAGCACATCCACATGGCTCACGTCAATGGAATCAAATGCACTGTTTCAATGAATCAGATATTTTATTATTATTTATGCACATCATATGTTATATCAGATTTTTTCTGATACTCTACTTTCTTGGTTTCTT
>NC_135783.1:102908946-102933946 GCF_051106095.1 Pogona vitticeps | reverse complement strand
TGGCAGGAAGTTCCACAGACCTCGGAGGGGCCACTAAGAAGACTCATTGTGGCATACCTATCAAATGTTCCTCTGAAGGTGACAGGGATTGGGAGATAGGTTTTCCCACACCATCCCCAATTTCTGAGGACCCAGGGAGGCTGCTCTGGGAGAACATATTCATTAACAAAGCCTTTCTCCAAATCAATTTGTGGCCACAAACAGGACCTGAATTGTGTCTGGAACCAGATAGCCAGTGAAGCTTTTGTAATGGAGGAATCAAAAGTTGTCTGTTAGTGGCTTAGATGAGAACCATGGCCAAATCAATATGACCCAGATGGACTTTCTGAACACTTCTGAAGGCAGCCCTATGCAGAGTGTGGTACAGTAATCCAAAGGGGAGGACATAAAGGCAAAATGTCCTCATGACCACTTCAAAGCCCTCTAGGAATGCATCCAGCTGGCACCTCAATATTCTCAAATTACACTTCTGTTTTATTTAGCATTTTCTCCATCCAAATCTGAAATACCTAGCTGAGGTTGTTATTCTGCATTTAGCTTTATAGAACCCTCATAGACCTTTGAGGTAACTGCAGGTGAGAAACAGCAACTTCCTAAAAACCAAGACTGTAAAGTGGTGAATGTTAAGAACACTGTCTTTCTATGGGTTGACCATTGGAAGATTTCACTTTTTTTCACTTTTTAAAAAAACCCTGGATGGGTCTAATTAATCTTTATATTTCCTTTGTTTGTTTGTTTGAGCTATTTAAAATTTTCTCTGCTCGCTTCACAAAATTTCAGAATTATTTCTAATAGAGAAAGAGGATAATTTAAGTAATAATGGCATCCCAGTCTTGTGAATCAATAAGTGGCTTTTAAAGACATCCCTCCATGCAAATATACCACGGTCATAACCGTATTTCACAATTATGTAGAAAGGCTCACCTTTGCGTCTCTGCTTTGCCTTGCCTGTAGTGAGCTCTCTCTTATGATGTTCAGCTTGTTAAAACTTGCCCATTACTGGCTATGCTTTTCTTACTGTTTTTAGTGTCTACATCATTCTTCCATTTCCTGACATAAATTGTTCAGTTCCTTATAACAGTGCAGAATGGGATACTTACTCACAATTTTCTCTGTGTGCTGAACAAATGGAAACAAAGATGGATATGTGATATAGCCAGAGACTGACCATGTTGGAAATATTTTGCAATGTGTGCCCAGCAAAAAGCAGAAGGAGGAAGAGCAAGGGTGATACATGCAGTAAATTAGGAAATAGCCCTTAAGTTGAGATGAGCTCTTCTGAAGTGTACATGCAGCAGTTAGATAGAGATAACAATTCAAGCAGCAATTAAAAGCATGTGGTGTCTTCAGACAGTCCCCAAACTTCTGTGATTCTTATTAAAGATTGCAATTGCTTTTTGAGATGAAGTGCAGATTTCAAGCATTATATTTATGTCACTTCATTTACATGTTAAATATATGACATTTGCATTCTAACTAAAGCATCTGCGCAGACAAAGATGTATCTGGAAAATATGGTCTTGTTGAATTCTTTGAATGAGTGGTATGAAAAAATGCTACATTTTGAACAGCAAGGAGGAAAAAACTTCAACCATTTTCTTTTTCATAAATATGCTCATACAGATTTATTGAATATTGATTTATTGGATGGACTGCAAGAGACATGGAAAAAAGGAAGAACTGACAAGCAGAATATGAAATAAAAGGGAACATAGCTTCTGCAGCTTCACCCTGTTCCAGACGGAGCATCGAAATGAAGAAAACAATGCCACATGCCGCCCCATTCAGTGAATCAGGAAGGTGAGAGATATATTTAAAGGCTGCCACTGTCCTCCCAAGCAGCATTTTATGGCAGGAGCCTAAGCTGCCTTCCCAGCCAAAATCTGACAGTGGAGTAACTGCCAACTTCCTTTTTAAAATAGGATGTTTTCTTTGCATTCCTTTGTTGAGTAGGATGGAATCCCTTTTCCACCTACCCTGTACTGCAGTTACTTTAATACTTTAATGGAGCTACAGCAGTTTTGTCTGCTTCTTTGGTCTGGTCTTGGACTTTGATGCTTGTTAAGAAATCAAAAGAGATGCATTATGTGGAACCAGATAACAGGAGCACATTTGGTGGGCATCGTCGTTGTTTAGTCGTTTAGTCGTGTCCGACTCTTCATGACCCCATGGACCAGAGCACACCAGGCCCTCCTATCTTCCACTGCCTCCCGGAATTGGGTCAAATTCATGTTGGTAGCTTCAGTGACACTGCCCAACCATCCCATCCTCTGTCGTCCTCCTCTTGCCTTCACATTTTCCCAACATCAAGGTATTTTCCAAGGAGTCTTCTCTTCTCATGAGATGGCCAAAGTATTGGAGCCTCAACTTCAGGATCTGTTCTTCCAGTGAGCGCTCAGGTTTGATTTCCTTTAGAATTGATAGGTTTGTTCTCCTTGCAGTCCAGGGCATTCTCAAGAGCCTCCTCTAGCACCACAGTTCAAAGGCATCAACTTTATGGTGGTCATAAAGTTGTTCTAAAACTATTTCAGTGGTCCCCTTTTGCTTCTGGTCCAAAGTGCTAGTTCTTACCTTGAAATGCTTTCGTGACAACACAGGGATTCAATTCTTCAAAAAACCTCTGGTTTATGAATGTGGAATATTGTGCTTCTGTACTCATGATTCAAAAAGCCAGGAAATGGCCCAGTATTGCTGCACAATATTGTTGCAAGCAGGAAAAAAAATGCCAAGCTTTACAAAACAAAGGCAGCCTGAATGTTGACAACACCAAGGGCAGCAGTCAAGATGGTCTACAAGATACCCTCTTCTGCTCACTGCCATTGACACTTGTTGGAAAACGGCCCTGACAGTTGCTTTGTGTTTGGGTGAGAAGTGGTGAACTGATAAAAAACGAATCAGTTTATCGGATTTTCCCTTGGGTAGTGTCACTTTGTGAATGGTAGTGGTGTTGGGAAACTGCTGTTCAACACCTCAACCACTAGTCTGTGGAGGGTCTCAGAGTTCAATGATTACGCATACTATTTCACATATACATGAAAAACCAGAAAGAGGCTGTTCAGAATTTTGTCATCTAGTACTACCAGTGTGCTGATGACACCCAATTCCATCTGCTTTGTAAGATATTCCAGGAGGCCCTTCTCTCAATCTCTCAGGCCCCAGCATATGGTCACCCAGCCCCTACATAACTACATATGTAGTGTAACTCTAATAGTCATTTTTATAGTTATGGGAAGATGGCTGCACAAAATGGTGAAACAGAATTATCAAGTGCACATTGTGCTTTATGTTGTAGCAAAGAAGCAGGATGAGAAGAGAGGATGCTTTTTGTACCACAGAACATTGGCTTGTAACAGTAAGGTTTTTTCAAAAAGGTCACTAAGAAGCAACTGTTGCAGTATTTTTGGAAAATGGAAAATAATTATTTATAAAATTGGTAACTAATAATCTGTCACCTAAGCTACCAACATGAATTTGACCCAATTCCGGGAGGCCGTAGAAGACAGGAGGGCCTGGCGTGCTCTGGTCCATGGGGTCACAAAGAGTCAGACATGACTTAACGACTAAACAACAATAATAATCTGTAATAAATCTGTATAATGTGTAACCATTAGTTAATGGTAATGAATTATTTTCAGTGTTGGAACTACAATATAACTAATTACTTTAAAGAAACATTTCATGATTTGTCTTGAGACATACGCTTTTCTAGGCTAAAGCATGTTGTTCTATCTTCCTAAAGTTTTGCGTGATCCATTTGATTTTGCATGATCCATCGGGGGGAATGCTATCTAAGCTTATGTGGTAAATAGCTAACTCAGCACTCTTCTATGAATTATTTTCACATTTGCTGTTGTGGTACCCCAGCTCAGCTACCATGACTGCAAGCAGAGTAGTGCTAAAAACAATAGTAGTAGCTGTAATGCAATGATTATGTACACCATGAGGCAAATGAGCTTCACTTCTTATCATTGAGTATGCCTTTCTGCAGGATTTCCCCCCCTCCCACATACACACACACCTTGATTGTTCTTTCATAGAATCATACAATAGTGAAGTTGGAAGGGGCCTATAAGGCCTTCTTTGCTCTGGATGTATTTCTCCAAGGGCAAGAAACCAAGATACGGATAGTCTGTCTTCAGAGCCAAGAGTAGGATTGTCTGTCTTAAGGGTTTGCAGATGTAATGGTTGTCTTTGTTTTCTTTTTACATTTTTTCATGAATTAATGGAAATGGCTAGCTGCTTTGGAAGAGCTAATTTGGGAGGCGATAGAGTAAATGTGGTGTTTCTATCATGTAGTGGCATTAAAGAAACAGAAAAGTCAGTCCCTCTTTCATTGTTATTATTATTTAATTTTATTTATTTGTTTACTTATTTTGCTATCCAGGCTGCTTTTGTTTATCCTTGGTTGGATATAATCTACCTTCTTCAGTGATTCTTGAGAGACTCTGAGGAGGAGAACTCACAGGTAAGTGTCCATTTAGCTGTTCTGATGCTCGTGTTAGTTTGCTGCTCACATTCATTTGCTTTGCAAATTCACACTAGGTTAAAATTAGTTGTGTCCATTGGCCCTTGATTTGTGGCTTAAATACCAGCAAGATCCCACTAGAACATTAGCACAAGCTCATTTCACTAGGAAAATGACATATCCAGGTGAGATTGTCCATTTATTGTCAATATTTAATAAGGGATTCTTAATGACAGTCTTTCTGCACCTGTTCTGTGATTGTTTTTGCTAGGCAAACATCCATAATCTGTGTTTTTGTTCACTTGTTTCCATCCCACAGTCTAAAAGAATCTATGTTAATCAGGACTATGGAGCATCTTCTCTTAACTGTATTTGTCCCATAGGTCTTATGGTGTAGATATACCTGCCCATAAGTCTCCCATGTTTACAATATGCACTGCCTTTTAATTAAGAGGAAAATACAAAAGGTTACATTAGCTTCTCTAACTTTGCTCCCACTCCCCATCCATCTCTGAATGTTAACTAGTTGGACAAATTTTGTGGGGATCTACAACAACAAACAGCAACAATTAATTTATTGTCATTGTAAGTATATACATGGTATACCCATACAACAAAATTCACACAGGCACCCAGAGACCAGACCCACGTGTACACACATATTGTATATTTTTATACTGTTTTGTTTTATTTTGTAAGCTGCCCCGAGTAGACATGGTCTAGAGGGGCGGGGTAAAAATCAAATAAATAAATAAAATAAAAATAAATAAAAATTCCCCAAACACTCCCCACCAACTAAAAATCCGTCACTAAGAATACAAACATCTATAGCAATCCTAAATCAAAGATGTGCCAGCTATACGGGTTAGGAGCAGATAGAAGCATCCTCTTCTGGCAGAAATGCCCTCGTGCTAGCAGAACCTTCATCTGCCAGCTGCTCTGAGATAACTGCCAGTAGAACTTACCTGCTGGAGAAAATCTGCCTGGAGAAGAACCAAAAAAAGATTGCAAATTAGCCGAGTTATGCCAGTTCCAAACTGACCTGAGCCCAGACTCACAGCCACTCTGCTGGCAGAACATTAGGCAGGGGTCAGGATTAGAGCTGTACACAAAGTTAAAAATTAACCAGAAAGTTGGTCAAAAACCGATAATTCATTGATTTGGATCAATTTTGGTTTGTCCAAACTAGAGAACTGGAACTTTCCCAAACCAATGAATTTTAGGGGAAATTTACAAAACTCTTGGTTCATTGCCCCCCCCCAGCCTGCCTCTGTCTCCTCTTCCTCCACTGCCGCCACCATCTTGAGAGGACCCTGATAGGCCAGCTAACTAAAAAATTAATTTTTTTATGTTTTATTTATTTTATAGCTAACTATGTTTAGTTAGGTGGCCCATCAGCCAACAGGGGGCCTCTGTGCATGTCCCTGCCTCTCAAGAAAATCATATATTCATATGTATTCGTGAAGGCTTTCACGGCTGGGATCTAATGGTTGTTGATGGTTTTTTGGGCTCTTTGGCTGTGTTCTGAAGGTTGTTCTTCCTGACATTTTGCCAGTCTCTGTGGCCGGCATCTTCAGAGGACTGGAGTAGGAACTCTATCCATGCTCTGTTGGTGTTTGTTGGATAGTTGCGTATTTATAGCTGTGGGGAACAGATTTTGTCTTTTTTCAGGAGACAGGGTGATCAGCATGTTTTTGTTGTGATAAGGGAGGGGGGAGGGAGAGTTTATCTGTCATTGTGATTGATGGGTGTCATTAGCTGGTCTTTTTTGTGCAATGATGCCTGGCCCTTGTGGCTGAGTAGAGTTTCTTGACCTTTTGTAGGTTGTATTTTTCAGAATGGGGCACCAGGCTGTGTTTAGTTTTAGGTCTTCTTCTTTCCTGTTGAAGTTCTGTTTATGTTTATGGATTTCAGTGGCTTCCCTGTGCAGTCTAACACCCTATCTCAACTATCCAACAAACACCAACAGAGCATAGACAGAGTTCCTACTCCAGTCCTCTGAAGATGCCGGTCACAGAGACTGGTGGAACATCAGGAAGAACAACCTTCAGAACATGGCCAAAGAGCCTGAAAAACCCACAACAACCATGTGTTCATATGTTCATAAGAATGTTAATAGTATGATGCTCAGATGATTGGCATCTTGAACACTGGGATAGCATGGATATATATACCTTTTCATTTTGTTATGTGCCATTAAGTGACATCTGATTTACAATTGTTCCAGCAGGATTTTCAAGGTGTATTTAAGGCATGGCTTTAACAGCACCACCATTGAGTTTCCATGGCTGAGTTGGTATTTGAGCCTAGGTCTATTTATCCTGTACTGAATATGTAAGCTGAGGATGTGTAACATTTTTTTGGATGTCTGTAAATACAAATACATCAGAGCTGTTTCCATATTTTCCAAATGACCACAGTTTGCCACTAGGAAATACTCACCAGGGAGCTGCAGAAAATCAGGACTCCCTAGAGAGTGTACTTATGATATATGTGTTTTCATACCTTTTTTGTTGCATCCCCATTTAGAATTGCATTTAAACTACCAGCATATACATAAAACTTGCAATATGTGAAACTGTCATTAGTGATTGAGAAGTTGTATGCCATTCTTTCTTTCTTTCTTTCTTTCTTTCTTTCTTGCTTGCTTGCTTGCTTGCTTGCTTGCTTGCTTGCTTGCTTGCTTGCTTGCTTGCTTAAAGAAAAGCTTGCTTGCATGGAGATTGATTATACCAAATTTATAACAGGGGTATAGTGTTGAATCAAACAGGAAAGAAAGTTTTGAGAAACAGCTCTCTGCTTGAATAAAAGTTATTTTAGATACTTATTGCCAAATAAGAATGATCACTTTGCAATAAGAACTGGAGCTTCATGAAAGTTAAAAGACGTTTATCCTGCTGCAAGGGTTCTGCTTGTCTGCAAGTTGGAAATCAGCTTCTTTTTATTTCTTGATTAATTATTTGAAAGCAAAAGAAAAAAAGCTTTATTTCCAAGTTTCTTGTGCTGACAAACAGCTTTGATGGAATGTTTTATTACTTTCCAAGGGATAATGTTTTATCACTTTCCGACTGCAAAGCTGGCATCTCCTTTCAGTTGGTCCTGAGTAAGAGTATAATCTGCATATTGTTGAGAATTGCTTTCTTTAAGACAAATATTGTGTTGGCTTTCATAACCAGTGTGTGACAAATTAGAGTTTTGTTAAGCCGCATACACTGTTGCAACCATATGTACACTCTCTTCCTTTATTGTGCATACAGCTCAGTGTTGATTCCAAGTATTTATCCTGATTACATCTGTGTACGTGTAATCTGAAAACTTTGATGTACATATGCAGATGGTCTTTTTTTGTATGATTTAAAGTAAAGTAATATCAAGTCAGGGACATTCATGTGAAACCCACCAATTAAAAGTAGATGGAGAAATGCATTTCCTTTCAAAATGCAAATGTAACAACTTTTCAAAAACAGAACATGGACACATTCCACTATCTTACATGAACTCTTGACTTTCGGGCATTAAACAGAGAATTCAGTATCCATTTTTGGCCTCTCATGTGCAAAGCAGTGGCTATGCTAAGGGAGAATTTGTGGAAGAGAAGGAGCCTAACAGCAAAAATGTGTGCTTCAGAACTCCTGTTCAAAGTGCTCCCTTGATTTACTTCAGCCACTGTGAAAGGACTTCCCTGTCTGTTATCTTTTCTTTCAAAAAAGTGAGGGATGGATTTGAAGTTCTCGCATGTAGATGCCAGTGCTCTATCCTGCACTACGACCTTGTCCAAAGTTGTTCATAGAAAGTTGCTTAATCTCTATCTCTATACATATAGGCATTGACAATAAGTTAGTACACTGTGCCTTGTCAAATTGCAGGTCCCTGAGCACCCCACCAACAACTAATGGCCACATTTCCCACTACACCACCACACTGTTAGAAGACAGAATTTCTTAAACTCTGAGAGTAGCTGACTGTCACAGAAGGTGATTTTGACACTTTCCAACTTTGCTAGTGAGCTTACTTTGTTTTCTGATTGGTCATCTGGAAGTCAGTACAAGCTTTGTGCATATCAAGGTCAAAACTATAACACTCAGACATTACCCTCAGAGCATTATAGTTTCAGCCCCTGGCAGTCTATCACAACTAACGTTTATTCCTGAAGAGGTTAAAATTAATGTCAATCAAATAATTCTGGCAATCATATTAGAGTTCATCTGCCAAAAATTTCAAGGTGCAGTAATTAATCAGTCAGGTCCCTTGGCTGGCTCTCCAAACATGTAGCTTCCAATTTTGATCTATCTCTCCTCAGATGATGTGAATAAAACTTTCACTCATAGTGAAGTAAACAGAGAAAAATTAGTCCAGGCAACATTAGCTTGTTTAATTCTACAAACTTTATTCATCCACATTGCTTTTATGCATAAAATCTTGAAGATACTTTAAAGTTGTTGAAAACAAGTAACAGGCATGCTACTTCAAAAACCATTCTTACAGCTATAAATCATATGATTGAAAATATACAAAAGCTGAACAAACTATAGACAAATATTCAAGTCAGACAAATATATTTCAGTTGCAAGCTTTTAGCTAAAAAGTTGCAAACAAGAAATTAAAAAGCACATATCTTAAAATAGTTAAAAGTGATATAAGTAGAAGTACATTTCTTAGCTTTTTAGCATATTTGTACATGCACATGGATAAATCTGAGTTGTCTACATGCTCATCCAACCAACTTGCAGTTAAAATCTATCGAGGAAAATCCGTGATTTCTGAGTGTTGCCTCTCTGCTGCTGTCTCTGCAGCTGCCATTATCTTCCCCGTCCCACTGGCTTCTCAGCTCAGTCAAATTGACTCCATTGTGGCTCAGATGGCTTTGCTGGTTCTAGCCTGCTTGCAGCTTGCTTACATTATAGCAGTTCTTTTATAGACATAGTTGTTTATATTCCTTATCTATTTTTAATAGTCTTGCCAAGCTTGAAGATTCCACTAGTAGAAGGTCAATGCAAAATCTCATTGATTTAGCTGACTTTCTCTGCTAAGCGGAAACAATAAAATTTATCTACATTTTGTCCTAAGCTAGAAGAGTCAATGCAAAATCTCATTGACTGTGCTTTGGTAGCAAGCATCATTCACTTAGCACTGCTCTTCTCATGAGAAGTCAAGCCCACAGAGGAACAATGGATCTGTGCTATGCATGCAAATAATATGGGATTAGATTTGATTTCATTTTTTACTCAAATGAACATTCAGCACATTTCTACTTAGACTGTTACTTCCCCCTTTTTTCCTATTTACATGGTTACACCCATCTATCCTGAGGTAATCTCTACCAGCAATTCATTACTGTTCAAATACTTCATGTTATTATTACATTTCACACTTCCGGCGTTACAGTTCTTATGCCCTTGGTCATATAATGCTTTATTTATGCATAATTCAAACTTTGACAGTTCCTTCTCTACCCCCAGTCAGATGAGTGTGGGAGAGTTTTGCTTGCAGATTTTCTCTGTTCTCAATTGTCCAATTTTGACACCACAGTAACCACCATCTGCCAGAATCAACTTTATATATATTTACTGCCCATCTAGTGGCAAGCCATTATTCTAGGCAGTTTACAAGAGTTAAATCAACGCCCACACCATCAGATAAAAAGAGGCAAACAACGATAGCAAAAACAAACAAACATAAACATAACTTAAATCCCCTGGCATCCACAGCTAAATCAAATAAAATATACAAAGAATGGGTCAAGGAATTTCATTTGCAGTATATGGAATCTCAGATGTTCCTTGGCCTCCCACAAACCTATTACATTTGAATATGAACTTTTTAAAATTAAAAAACCCCACTCCATTCATTTCACAAAATTCCTATTATATGCATCTAGGAAAATATTGCATACACTTAGTCAACCGCCAATCACATTGTGTGTATCTTATCAATTCTGCTACCAATACAACCATTTAGGGCTTACACTTAAAATATGAAGAGAGAAAGAGTCCTTCTATTATCACTTCAGTAGTCACTGCTGAATGCAATAGCTCAAGAACACCTAAGTTATATATAAAATTTTTTCCCCCTCCATTAAAAAGTGAGTACCCAGTACTGCTCCGTTGCTGGTGTATATGTTCTGTGCTGTCAAGTGGGAACCAGCTTATGGCAACCCTAATAGGGCTTCAAAGCAAGTGAGATTTTTACCACTTCCACTTGCCCAGTCCATTTCTCTGGCCAAGGTGGGAATCTGAATCCTGTTCTCCAGAATCCTAATTAGTCCCTCTATCCACTCCACTCTCCTGGGAATCACCCTATTCCTGGTAGCCATTCTTTTAAAAGATACTGTTTCTTTCAAGGGATTTTGATTTTTTTTTTTTCTGAACAGAAATTTAGAAAAGTGAAGCCTGACAGGTTTTGACTAATCTGTACAAAAATGCTAGTCAAAATCTTGGGTGAAGGGATCAATACATACATATGTTTAATCAGACAACATTGCAAAGCATATCTTAAAGAAACCGGGGGGGGGGGGACATTATCAGAGTAACTGATAGCATTGTAGTGTTTTCCCTTCCTTCAAGGGATATACCTCTGAAAATTAAGATGGAAATGATCCTAAAAAGGGCAGATGTTTTGTCTATCCATGGCATGTTCTCCCCCTGCCCCAGAAAGGGAGTTGAGATGTGTAATGCCTAATATATAATCAGCCTTTAGGAAACCCTTTACGCATTTCATTTTTGCTCATGTATATAATTTTTCCATGGTAAATCCCCTGTGTTTTGTCTGAGGGTTGCCTTATCTATTGTGAGCCAATAATGCATTGAAAGATTCCTCCCAATGATGTGTGCACTGGCATATTATCTTGTTGAACTATTCAATTAAATATGATAATGTTGAGCACGTTGACATAGTTAAACACTCAGGTGAATGAGCAATTCACTGTGAAGTGTAGAGATATTTAACGTCATCTGCATGCCTCTGAGAAATCTATTTTTTAAACAACACTTTAGGGTTCAATAAGTTGTTTCTGCTTGCAAACACAATGCTTTAGCAATGATGGGGATACAAGTCCCATGGTTCAAATTTTTCTGAAATACTCAAACAGAAAATCCAAATAATGTGAAATAAAATTGAAGGGACGTGTAGCTTTGAGGCCATGTAGCTCCACTCAGAGATGGCAAGATTGTGTGGTTGGTATTGTCATCTTCTCTTTTTCCTCCTCTTTCTCCTTCTCCTTTTCATTGCAACTCTATATTCCACATCACCGGCTGCCACTTATTAAGGTGGGGAAAACAGTTGATGCAGAAATCCTTCTCATTCTCCTTGTAATGTCAGGCCACAAGCACAATGAAATATCCTTCCTTCCTTGCAAGGTGGTGAGAATGATTTTTCTTTCTTGTCTGCACTTGTGTCTGTGTGCTTGCTTACCTTTGTTGGGTTACTGCAAAGCCTTTGAAAAGCATTTTAAAAAATCCAGTTGATTCATAACATCATGATCAGGTTGTTTACTGGACCTTATTGCTTTGACCTTAGTGCTTAAGAAACTACATTTTACTTCAGTTTGGTACCATTGTTGTTTAGTTGGAAAACATTGTAATAGTTAGTATCTTGAAGGCCCAACTTCTACTGTTTATATTTATTGTCTGGTGCTGTTGTCCTTTTAAATCAGGATTTAATTATGTATGTTCAAATGCTTTCATGTATCCCCAGAATTTTTATATATTTATCTCAGCTTCCTTGTAAACTATATTCTGGATCGGCAGGATAAAGGTGTTTTAAGTAATAAAGTCTTCAGACTCTATACTTTATCTTTCAAATATTCCCAGTGCCAGCTGTTCTCCCGTGCAATTGAAGGTTCCCTTCCATGTAACAAACCACAGTGTTTTATCTTTCTATACTTCAGTTTCATCTTGGCCCTGATAGTGCCAACTGCAAAGGACTGCATTCTTATATAGTATGAATTCTGCCTCACCAGCTACTTCCACATGCCTTTCAAGTTCCAACTTGCTATTAATACATAGTTCTATGATATAAAAAAAGAAATCAAGCTATTAACCCATTTTTGTGACCAACAGTGATTCAGGTTCAGTTGACTGAAGAGAATCATACTAGGTTCAGTTAGGGTCACCTTCTAGTGACTGGGCTGGAGGAAATATATTTTCAAATTCAACCAGTTTCTCAGCTGTCAGCCTCAGGACAATGGCATTCAAAAAACCAGCTCTCTTACTTAGTGTATACATTTTCTAAACCCATCACACTAAGTTCACTCTCGCCCCACATACGTATGTGTGTGTGTGTGTCTCTAGGACTGAAGGCATTCTCTGTTGTTGCTGTAATGTAATTCACTTTTTGACCATTTGGCCGCATATTAGCATTTCTCTGACACTGAAGCCCTTTCCTCCACTCCATATTCAACAACCCGAGTTCACTACCATCTCTTTTTTTTTTGTAGCGTAAACCCTGGAAGGAACTTGGGGCTAAGCATTTGCGCCTGTTATAAGTTGAAGGTTATGCTAAAGCACATAATATGCTGAAATCATTCACTCTGCGTATGACCTCTGCATAAAGTAAGATCCAGAAAGGTTCCTCATAAATACATGCTGAAGAGAGAAAATAAAGTTGCACACAACCCTTGGGACAGGAGGACTTCCTGACGAAGGAAGAGGGAGGGAATCAACAACCCAGGGCATACCAGAGAGCACATAAGCAAAAACTATTCTGACAGCGGTGCTGTCAGCAAATGCTGTCTGCTAAGTAAAATATTTCTTTTTCTGCTTCTTTTTACTTTTTTCTCTTTCGCCTGTACCATGGACAATAAATCAAGATAGAAAATCTCATGTCCCCCACAAATGGACACTTTTGCTATAGGTGGGCATTTCTGAATCCTATGAGAAGGAATGCATGATAACAAATAATGTCCCTGAACACTGTCCATCCAGAAATAGGCTTATGCTATCAAACCAGCAGTCTTTGTTTTCTTTGAACTTCTCACAGAGAAGTTCATGTTCACCATGTCCACCAGGAGTGCTATTTAGGGGAAGAAGATGGAGTCTCCTCTATTTAAAAAAACATGTAACTTATGCATAGGTACATCTGTATCTCTGATGATTACAACATATAAAAAGTAACCAGAAACATATTAGTTTATCTCTAAAGTTTCCACGGACAGCTTCTTGAACTATGTTGGGAAATCTTCTTTCTACAGGCTGAAGTTACTCTGATCATGTATTTTTACCAAATTAGGGAATACCCCTCTGTAATGAAGTCAGCTGCTGAGTTTCTGGTCAAAACTGGCCAGTTTGGCACAGCAGAACAATGCCTTAAGGATTTTTTAACCCTCTTGAAAAATCTTGCCTTTGGCAAGAGACTGAGGCCACCAAGGTGTTGGTTTTGGGGTTCCTTTTTTTTTAGGGGTATGCTTACTGCAATTTGTGCAAAATATAATTGGCAGGAGCAGAAAATTGATTACTTTTCCCTTTCTGAAGCTAAGCACTCATGCAGCAGACACAGAAGGACAAAATGATTGATTAGAAAGACAGAAACAATCTATCCAAGGTTATTGTTTATTAATTTGTAAAACCAGGTGACAATTATGGTACAGCTAAAGACTGCATATTTTGCAGAAATACACAAAACGTATGTGTACATTTTCTCTAAAGCCATAAAACCACATGAATGAAGAAATGGATGAATGAACATACACCACCTCACAGTGGCTCCCATTGAGGAGACAATTCCTGACGTTTTCCCATTTACTGCACTAGGACAAACTAGGAGTTACATCCCTCCCCCAAAGGAGCAATAAAACAGCTGTAAAGCTTTGTATCAAAACAAAAGAGCAGGTGCAGCAGTGTATTACCAAAAACATTTCCTTGTTTTATTCCCAATGTACTTTGAGTCAAAAGCAGTTTTTCAAGGGAACACTTTGAAAGCAATTGTGAGCATCTTGAACACCTTGAAATGTCGGCTGAAGCCTACTTTCCTTCTGGCTCAGAAGGCTCCATGAGCGAGCTGAGAGAAAAGTAGGCTTCGGCACTGGAGACACCCTGAATTGCTTTCAAAATCTTCCCTGGGGAAACATCTTTCATCTCAAAATGCACTGGGAATAAATGAAGGAAATGCTTTTGGAAATACATTGCTGCAGCTGTCTCCCTGAAATGATGCCTTTGCATCTCTGATAATGGCTCAAGATAGAAATTTGGGAGCAATCAGCAATGTCCTTCTCCAGAAGCGGCAGTCTGGAGTCCTTTAGCAACTTTAAAGTTTAACTGGCTTCTAAGGTTGTCCTAAACCGTGTAGCAGGCTCTTGGGATTTGGGGAGGGGTTTGGGGTTTGGAATTTTTTGGAGAAGGGTTCCAGCAATTTGTGATTAAGTATGTCTGAGGAGAATTTATCTCTTTTCAACCTCACTTTTGTGTCATTAAAGTAATGATGGTGTGTCAGATCTAAATGTGATGACTCCAACATCAAAACTTACATTCTTGTGAAAAATATCCCCCCCTCACACCAGAACACTGAACCATTTTTTAAAATGACTAAGCTCCAGTTGCTGTGAAGGGTTGCTCACACCCTTATGAGCTGTGTGAGGGGGTGCTGATAAGTATTGAGCCTTTCCCAGAAAAAATTGAGCCAGGAAGCTATAAATTTCAGGGTGTATTGGCCAACTTGTCTGTATTCAATGGTGCAAAAATCAACTACCTATGATTTTAACTAATTTTTCGTGTTCAGGTCCAAAGTGAACATGGCAGCACCTACAGAAAAGTTCAATGTGGAAGAGCATAGGACCATAATCAAGTTCCTGTTCCTCCAAGGGAAAGGTGCAAAGCAGATCCATGATGAAATGTCACAAAATATGGGTGGCAGTGGCCCTTCATATGCAACAGTTAAACGTTGGGTTGTCAATTTTAAAACTGGCCATTTCGGTGTTGAAAGTGAGAAACCCAGTGGAAGGCCTGTTTCTGTCTCTGTGCCTGCAAATGTGAAAGCCATCCATGACATGATGACGGAGGACTGCCGAAGATCAGCCAAAAGTATTGCTATATATCTGAGAATATCGTCTGAGAGAGTTGGTGCCATTATTCACAATGACTTGGAAATGAGAAAGCTGGCAGCAAAGTGGATCCCCATACTTTTGACAACTGAACAAAAGAGGAAACATGTGGAGTCATTGATGGCTGTTTTGGAACATTTTGCAAGAAATAAGTCAGATTTCCTGGGCAAACCGGTAACTGGTGATGAGACATAGATCTACTGTTATGATCCTGAGACAAAGGAACAGTCTAAGAAATGGAGGCACAGTGGTTTCCCCAGGCCAAAGAAATTCCGAGTGCAAAAGTTGGTGCAGAAGCAAATGACAATCATTTTTTGGGATAAGAAGGGAGTTCTGCTGGTGGACTACTTCCAACAGGGTTCAGCCATCACTGCAAAATATTACTGTGCTTTATTGAGAAAGTTGAGGCAAAACATCAAGTAAAAATGTGGAGGAAAGCTCTCCAAAGGTGTCATTCTGTTGCATGACAACACCTCATCACACATTGCAGGTGAAACAATGACAAAACTGATGTCCTTAGGCTTTCAAGTGATGCCCCATCCACCCTATTCTCCCAACCTGGCTCCTTCTGACTATTATCTGTTCCCCAAATTCAAAAAACACCTAAAGAGACAATGATTTGGGAGCGTTCTGGAGGCAACTAATGCTGCAAATGAGTGGCTAGACTAGCAGTCAGAATTTTATTTGCAGGGATTTAAGAAGCTGCAGGACAGATGTCACAAGTGCATTGACTTCCTGGGGGAATATGTAGAATAGTGTGGCAGTTACAGCTTCCTAGCTCAATTTTTTTTCTGGGAAAGGCTCAATACTTATCAGCACCCCTTCGTAGCTGGTTAAAAATGTATTCAAGACTATTTAGAAACTTTGCTGTATTTGCAACCTGATCAGCCTCAGGAAGCATGATGATTATCTGATCAGCTTTGCCCAGACACAGTTGAGGGTGCAGGGCTGGGCAGAGTCTAGTTATTAACAATCATTTGAAGGTTTGTTCAAAATTAAATCCCACTGATTTTAATAGAACACACTCCCTAAAAGGTCCATTCAGGTAAATGTTCATAAAATGTCCATACAGTATGCACATTGATCTGAATGTTGGTCCCACCGAAGACTATGCTGATTATTTTGAGTAAACATGCAGAGGATTTTTCTGCATAATGATGAAGGTCATGGAGTTTTCTTGACTGAGGTAATGGAAGGATGGAGGACAATCGCTGAAAGGTAGAGTATATTTATTGTTTAATAATGAATACTTAAAGAAAGGAGATGGATTTCAGCCCCTTCCTGTCATTACACCCAAAATTCAAAGCTTAGGTATCAATAGAAAAATTACACAAATTCATGAAGGCAATATATGCCCTCAAAAGGTTTGTTTGTTTGTTCATTAGGCTTTTAGCAGTTAATCGGTCATAGTAATAATTTAGAAATCCAATTCATCTAACGGTAAATTCAGCAGCAGATCTTTTTATATAATAAACAATTACTCTGGAAACAAGAACTGAAGGGCATATGTATTGAAAGATGAAGTCTTCATCTTCTCTCACTCATAAGAGATGATCCTTCTTTCAAAATGTCTCCTAGGACCCGTGCACGCAATATTTAAAAACAAAGGTAGGCTTCATATTATTTTATCTATATGCTAATTTAATTAATGGATACCCAGTGCAGTATAATATATAAAGCAATGGTTCTGAGCCTTGGATCAACAGATGTTCTTGGACTATAAATATCAGATATCCTGGCCAGCACAGGTAGTAGTGAAAGCTTCTGGGAGTTTTATTCCAAGAAGATAATGAGGACTCAAGGTTGGGAACCACTGGTGCAAAGTGACATACTAGGACTCAGAAGGCCTGCATTCAAATTCCTGCTCAGCCACAGAAACTTCCTGGGGGTGTGGAACTGGTAAAACCACTCTTTTAATATCTTACTTATCTTGAAAACCCTATTCAGGTGGCTATAAGTCAGTGGGGACTTGATAGCACATATCAACAATAATTAAATTATTAAATTAGTTGCTTAAACATTTTTATCAGTCAGAATTCTTTCAGTTAAGTTGCTGCCCTGATATTTATGAAGGCTATAAAATGTCTTACTCTTCCAGAAGTCTGTATTTTTGAAATTAGATGTGACTTATTTCTAGGTAAATATGCATTCATATGCAGCTCATGGACTAGGGCCTACAACATGTCACCTTCCAAATTTTGGGGAGCACCCCTTCTGCCATGAGTCATTGCTGCATCCATAGGATTCTGCTTTGAATATTTTTATTCAAACTTTCCGTTGATTGACATTCAAACATCCACAAATAAGGCAATTTTAATAAAACTACACAACAAAAGAATGCAGTTAAACAGGGAAAGAAATCAATAAGAGGATCAGAGGAATTATTCTACCTCAAATATGTTCTTTAAAAACCATATTTTTGCTGCCCATTAAAAGATAAGTAGGGTGTTCAGAAGATTGCCTGCCATGGTAGATAAAATAGTTGTCTTGAGTGCCCAACCTGTGTATTTAGAATAGCTAAAAGATAATCAGAAGCTGGATAGGAAAGTTCTTGTGGATCTTCAGGTATCCTTGTTCCATCCCATTTTGGAGCCTTAAGAGATTGACAACCAGCACTATAAACCGAGCAACACACCAATTGATAAAAATAATTAAGAAATATGGTCCCAGACATCTTGGTCCAGACAGAAATTTATCTGACACACACATGATTGTTCTAAATTCCTAGATTCCTGTCAAAGATCAGAGTGAGCTGGATTTTGTTGTGCTGCTCAACTCATGGAAGGAATCCTTCCCCTCACTGAGGCACTTGGATCAGATACAACTGCTCTTTAAGCTATTTATGTTCCCTTTCCCCCTACTGCCCTCCTTATAGCTGTCATTTGGTTCTGCATCACCCCATCCCCAAGTCTCTAGAGAAGACTTTGGTGAGCATGGAGGGGCACATGGAGGAACGGGTGGGAGACTCTGAAGGTTGTCTACTTTTTTTATGAGCAGAGGCCTCTTTCACAAATGGAAGGGCACCAAAAGATCCAATCCAAGTTTTGAATAGAACTTTTTAGAATTTCTCTATTACTCCATTTAGTCTGAGCTGCTTTTTAGAAGAAACTAGTTCGGTAGCGAGCAGGAGTGTGATGTTTTGTTTTTTTGGTTCTTGTTATTATCAGAAAGCTGGGAGGCAGAAATCCTTCTTGACCTACTTTAAATAATCCAGAGATCACATCTCTTTTATGTCCATGTTTTCTTTACTCTTAGACACCTCGTCTATCTAATTGCACTAATAATAGCTATCCACAGTCTCAGATGGAGGTCTTTCCTACCATGCTCCATCTGGTCCTTCAAAATGATGGTGTTGGGATTTGTTTCTAAATGCAAAACATGTGCTCTCTAGAAGTGGAAGAATTAGAGGACTTCATTCACTGTCCATTCAAGACTCTTCAGAGTATCTTATTACTAAGAATGTGCTAAACAATTTTTTTCTCATCTTGCCATGTTTGACACGTGTTTGACATGTGCTCTCATATCATATCAACTGGTCATCTCTTTCCTTTCAGGAAATTCATTCAGAAACGAATTTGCTTTTTTCTGTATTGTTTGGCCCCTAAGAGAAAAACCTTCCTGCACAAGAAGTGATGGTAAACTGAATCAGCTGAGAGTTTCATTGCCCTCCAATACGAAGTACTAGGTCACTTGTTTTGAACTCAGTACAGGCCCTTGTTCAGCATTAGTACTTTTGGAGACCAAACTGTGCATAGTTGCCAGAAGTGGTAAATCAACTATGAATGACCTCTTTACTATATGCAAATAAATCCCTCTAGAACTAGTGGGATTCTTCTTTGAATAAAGAGGAAGAGGATTGTGTTGTGACAGATTGTAGGTATCGGTATCTCTATGATAGTTGTTATATTCAAGAATTTCAAAAGAAAAAAATCAAGTCTGTAGCAGCAAAGTCATTAAGGAGTCCCAAGACATCTTGAAGAATAAGGAAAATACCGTGACATAAGCTTTTGTGGACTGTAGTCCACTTCACTGAATGGAAGTGGATTGCAGCCTCTGAATGCTTATCCTGTAATACATTGATTGATCTTGAAGCTGCCACAAGATTCTGTGTTAAATTTTAAAATGTTAAATAGGGGAATGGAGAATGCTAAGGTCAATAACTATTTTAAGATGTGCAACTTCAGCTGATATTGGATCAACTGACATTGGCACAGGGAAGTTTTTAGATTACAAATAACTCTTCGTCAGGGTGATGCCACCAACAAATGTTTCTCAGCTACACCCAGAATTATGTTGGTTAGAAATGCAAATGTTTTGAGCCACTAAGGAGATGAATCAAAACATTGCTCAACCCTCTTGTTTTGAACCACTCTCTAGGAGGATCACAACAAACAGCTGTCTATACTGAGCAACTGTTTTATGGCTGATGCTCACGGCATGTGCAATATAGTGAGAGAGCAACAGCAATGTAAATGTATTTTGATTGGAAATACTGTTTTGGCTCCTGTGTTTCTCTCTCTCTCTCTCTCTTTCTCCCCATTGCCATTCTTAGTTCTTGGATAGCTAGATGCAAAATGAGACTGACAGGCTGGATACATGGATATCAAGGCTGTGGTTTCCCTAGCAACAGTAACCACATAAAAAGGTCTTAGAACTTCCTCCATTTCTCATGAGACTCTTGAGTTATTCACATAAGGTGGTGAATGAATATGATCGGCTCAGCAGAAGCAGGACTAATAGAAAAGAGTTATTGAGACTGTTTGTGTATAATTTAACAATGAAATACTGAAAGCAGATTTTCTATGCATTTAAATTTAATATGTTCCTGAACACCCACAGCTCTGCATCAAGTTCTGATAAGTGGAACCAGAATCTTATAACTAGTATAGTAATATCTGATGGGTTTAGGATTATCCAGAATGTTTATACACAGTTTGAAATAAACAGGAAAGATTGCTTAAAAATGAGTACATTAGATTTTAAAAAATAAACAAACAATTGAATTTGTATTGCACAAAGTCTTGCTTCAGTAAGTCTTTGTACTAATTTCTTGTGACTGATAAAGTTATGAGGTCCAGTACTGGGGTGAATTATTAAGCGGATGAATCAGCCTGAAGATTTGCTTCAGCCTCTTCTTTTTTCTTTTTTTTTTTAAATTGACTTATACAGGATGGTTTCACTTAAACCAGTTTGGACGATGCACAATTTTACATGGTTTCAAATCTTCAGCCCCCACCCATTGATCACTGGAAATCAACAAACATTGCTATTACTTTTTAATGTTTAATAGAAATTGATTATATTTTCAGACGTAGTATCTCCTTTTTTGTGCCTGCCACATTTCCACCTCATAGGTGTAGTATTTTTTGGGGTGTGTTAAGTATTTACACTGCCTGGATAACCTAGTGGTTTAGGTATTTTGCTACGGTGCTAAGGCTGAGAGTCCGATTCCCCACTGTTCCTCCTGTGAGAAGAGTCAACATTTGTGGCCTTGGGCAAGCTGCACAGTCCCAGGTCATCCCCAGAAGAAGGGAATGCTAAACCACTTCTAAGTATTCTCTACCTAGAAAACCCTGAAAAGGGTCAATTAGAATTAATTTGACTTTACAGCACATTATTATTATTATTATTATTATTATTATTATTATTATTATTATTATTATTATTATTATTATTATTATTATTATTATTATTATTATTATTATTATTATTATTATTATTATTATTATTATTATTATTGTTGTTGTTGTTGTTGTTGTTGTTGTTGTTGTTGTTGTTGCTGCTGCTGCTGCTGTTGCTGTTGCTGTTGCTGTTGCTGTTGCTGTTGCTGTTGCTGTTGCTGTTCAATAATACCAGGCATAGTCTATCAAAATTTTAAAAATTATATTATAATTTAAAACACTGTTATTATATAACAGATACAAATTTTAGTCGAAAACCTAAGTATTTGTTAAGTATCAACACAATATGTATACTGTTCTTACTATGGCTGTTTTTTTTTCTGATGGTGTTATTTCTGAGATCTGCAACTGCTTATAATACTGTGTGAAATTTCTTCATATTGTTTGACAAAGCTCTAATGGCTATGGGAACCACTGATTTTTTTTAAAGAGCAAGATGTTTCAATTCCAGATCTCTGTATTTTGTTAGTTTTTCCAACTCTTTATTTTCAACTCTGGCATCCCCTGGAATTGCAATGTCAATGATCCAGACATTTCTTTATTCTATTACTACTATGTCTGATGTGTTACTTTCAAGGTGTCTATCAGTTTGGATCCTGAAATCCCACAAGATCTTGACTTTATCATTTTTGACATGTTCTCTACCTGATGTTCCCACAGGATTTTGGAGGCTTTCAAGTTATATTTTTTACATAATGACCAGTGCACTAATTTTGCTACTCTATCATGTTTAATTTTGTAATCTGTTTGTGTGATTTTTGGATATTTGCAGATGAGGTGTGACATGGTTTCATCTTTTTCCTGGCAAAATCGACATTTGCTGTTAGCACTAATTCCTTGAACCTTAGCTTTCATCACATTAATTTTGGTGCTTGTTCTTATGTAGCAAAATTCAAGCCTTTGGTTTCTTTTTTAATCATCTCCAGTTTTAGCCATTCCCATGCTGAATTATCATCATGCTTTCCATCAATATTTCTCAGTTGTTGTTCATTTGGTGGTTTATTTTTGTTATTTCTTATATTGAGCCTTTGTTTCTTCTTCTTCTTCTAACTGCTTGGCTGAACTGGATGAAATTTACAAACATAGTTGCCTCTTATGGGGGGATCAGATCTGCCAAGTTTCAGAGAATCAGTGGAACCAGGATTGTATAATTTCAGCACTTATAGTTTGGGGTTGTACTTATCCCTCTGCATTTATGGGCAGCCATTATGAAAATAGCCTATAGCATTGAGCTAACTGCAGTTATAAAATATGCAAAATTTCAGAAGAATATACTTAGTGTATTTTATAAAAGAGAAATGATTGCTTTTTCTTTATCTTCCTCTATTGGCTTTCCGGCAATTTATATGAAAACAGCATATCTGACTGAGATGTTCCTATGCATGACACGTGCAGATGCAGGAGGTAGGGAATTATGATGACTGAAAAGCAGTTTGATATTTTTTGGTTCTCTGCTAAGCAGGCTCCAAAGTCACAGGATGTGCAGTAATAGCTGCAGAAGGACTTGAACATCCAATGTTTTCAAAGAAAGCATCTGATGCTACTCCTTCCAGATCTCATAGATTCGACCAAAATACTTACAACATTCTTGCTTTGGGGGTCAGAAAATTTATAAACAGCACTGAACTGATTAGTCCTCCAGTAAATCACTTCAGTATCCTTTCCGCTAAACACTGGGATGGAAAACTCAGTAAAATCTCTCACTGTTAGAAGCTAAAATTACCACAAAACTATATGTCTCCCCTCTTCCCATCCTCATGTTTCTCTTATGATCTCTAAAACTGGGGGATAAATTTATCATCATGGGTGAGGTGGACTATTTCCCTCCGCATCAGACATTGCATTACAACTGTTGTCAGAGTCAGATTTGTTCTTCATCATAGAAACTCTACTTTAGTGCAGACATGTATTATTTCTCTCTGAATGAGCCCAATCTGTATGAATGAGCAAGATAAGAATTTTTTAAAAGAAAACATTATATCGGTTAAGCCACACCTGATTCAACTGGTAAGGCAGGTGTTTCATTGTTTGTTTCCTTCACAGCATACAATCCAAGCTGGATTGTGTTTATGCTGTGCATATACATCATTTAATTTTTTCATAAATTGATGACTGGCAGCTGAATGTTAATCATCTGGTTACTGGTCAATGTGTGTGTAAACTGATGCTATTAGGAAGTGTTTCAGGCAATGTGAATCCATGAGAAAGTTTCATTTGTGTTGTTCTGCCAGTGATAACCTACTGAAACATGCCAGCCCTCACTTAAAATTCTAGTGAAAAAGTTAAGTATATGCATATATGAACCAAGCCAGAACCTTGAGGGAGGCTAAAAGAAAGCCATCTGGAATGTTTAAAACCAACTTCTAAGTTAAGAGGTCTGTAGGTAGAAATGGAACAGAATGGTGTTGAGTTTGACGATCTAAACAAAAGTAATATATACACAGCTCCTGAGACTTGCCATGAGAAGAAACACATTTTGCTTCAAGAACTGACACATTTGCAAGGCTTAGGAAGCACTTCTGAGGAATCAAGTCTGCAAAAAAAAAAAAGTTCATAATTGAAGGAATATGCGCAGATTATTTTAATCAATCAATGAATGTTGCACAAAGTAGGTAAAATGCAAAAAATATATACATATTAGAAAAATGCATTAAAATGTGTGAAGATTGGAGAGAAAACAAAAGGTCTTCAAAGACAGGGACAAAAATACAAGGGAGATACAGCAAACCTCAATATATTTGAAATTTAGTAATTTTCGTATCTCTTCCTGTAGGGTTTAGGTCAGTTCAGTTTTAATTTACCGCTTTCCAGCTAATGTACATAAGTTACTACCTTGGAGCAAGATTTTCTGAATCTAAAAAAGGAAAGCTGAACCTTAGGGTCCCCCCCCCCCAAGTTTTTCTTGCAACTGACCTATGCTGGTTGCTTGCTAAAGGAGTTAATTTAACAAACAAAAACATGCTAATCACCCTATCTCCTGAAAAAAGACAAAAAGCCGTTCGCACAGCTATAAATACTATCCAACAAACACCAACAGAGCATGGACAGAGTTCCTACTTCAGCCCCCTGAAGATGCCGGCCACAGAGATTGGTGAAACATCAGGAAGAGCACGGCCAAAGAGCCCGAAAAACCTACAACAACCAAACTGTATTCTCCTCTAGTATGGTCCAATTATTTGTATGGATGATTCAGCTATCCATATCCTTCCCTCTGAACAAGTGCATTTTGCGGTAATTCCATGTGCTTTTGGTGAGGGAGAAGTCACTGGCAGTTTTGAATAGATACTGTAAAATGCCCTATTCAGCAGATGGGCTGAACAGATGTCTTCACTAGGGACAAGCATTTCTTTTATTTAGGTGATGACCTGGTCCATCACAGGATGGCTGTTACTTATTCTGTTTTGTTCATGTACTTGGAAGTGACAACTAATCTATCAGCTTACTAGTATTCCTGAAGTTCAGCACACACTACCATTGTAGACCTGTGGATGAAGTGCTGGCATCGCATAAGAGACTAGGCTTCTTTGAAGTCTCAGAAGGCTGCAGTGGCAAGTGATTCTCATTCTCCTAGGGTTGAGAGAAAATCAGGAATGCGTTTCAGCAGTTGTATTGGTTTTTCAGGTTACTTCAAAGCAGTTACAGTGAACTCTACTGTGCTTCCAAAAGTCCAACTTGACTTTAGAAGGCAACCGTCTTCTCCTAAGCTTAGAACATAAACCTAGCATTCTACCCTACTGTGAATTTGAGTAAGGATCATATTTATGGTCTCTGATTGTCAATTGCTTCAAAGGATTACCAGCTGTTTTGTTTTATTCTGTAAGC